>NC_049910.1:7750341-7861716 GCF_001411555.2 Juglans regia | reverse complement strand
TTTTTTTTTTTTTTTTTTTTTTTTCATTTTTAGGAGTGTTCGGTTTATGTCTTCTGAGACGAAAAGTGACGTAATTTTGATTACTTTTATCTGGGTTTGCTTTTCTTTCTGTTCGTTGGTTTGGAGATGTTATTGTAGGTGATATGGTTTATTATTTGATTTATTTTTTTGATAGGCCGATTTATTATTTGATTTATATGCCTCTCGAGTGTTAATATTGTTTGGGTTTGCTTCGATTTAGTGAAAACGTGTTCTGTCATATTTTTACTCAATTTTCGATTATTACTATGGGGTTTTTTGGTCTTTGTTTCGGACTTCTGTGGTAATTTACTATAGTTTCATCTACCTTTGATGTTAATTTCGTCAGGAATGTCATCTGCTTGGAAAGAAAGGTTTCAAAATTTGATTCGTTGGTTTATTTATCTTCTAATTTAGTCTGTGGTATCTGTTTTGGGCATTTTTCGGATTGCGTGCTTAATAATGTTGATAGCAGGGTAATCACTGCGCGCCAAATGTCTTTTGATCTCAACGAAAAACATTTGTCAATTTTTTGGTTTTGTTCCAAGAATTCGGGGAGGCTATTGGGTTCGCAGAGGATCTTGTTTTGGGATTGGACGTGACAATTTTCAGTTTTCTTTTTGTGGATAGCTCCATTCTCATTGCATTCTAAGAAAGTTAAGAAATTGTTTCTGTGAAAGACGGCACTTTGGGACTTTGTCTTGAATTGATTGATGGGGAGAACGCTGCGCCGGCAGCCGGGGTATCGATTTCATCCTACTCATGTTGAGCTGGTTGCTTTTTATCTAAAGAGGAAAGTTAGGAGTAGAAGGTTCCGTCCTCGAGAAATTGCAGAGGTTAACATCTACAAGTATGCCCCATGGGATCTTAAAGGTACACGGGAACAATCTTATGTACATGTGTTTGTTGTCATGGTTGATTAGTGTATTATGCTTTCTCTCTTTGTTTCTTACTGAAGTGTGCATTTCCCTTCATCAGAAAAATCCATTTCGAGCAGTGGTGATCAGAAATGGTACTTCTTTTGCCCAGTTGAGAAAAAATATAGAAATGGGCGTAAAGTGAATCGCTCAACTGAATTTGGGCACTGGAAAAGCACCGGAAAGTGTAAACTTGTGCATCACAATGAAGAGTTGGTGGGCTCAAGAAGAACAATGATTTTTCACAGAAAAAGTGAAGAACAAAGGGAACGAACAGATTGGGTTATGCATGAGTACAGTCTTGACTATAAGAATCTGGCTAAGGAGAAAGATGTTCAGGTAAAGCTTGGATATTTATCATTCTTGGTTTGATAACTCTTGCTTGTATGATCAAAAGTGATGTTGTTGTTGCTTGGATTAGGAAAAAAGGCTTTGTTATCTGGCATGTTTTTTGTATGAGCTAATTTTCAACTAGTTCATTCCTATTTGGAATGCCACATCTATTTCCAGGCTTTGGTTATTTTCTGTCAAAAATGGTTCGAAGGAGAACTCAATTTCTTTTTTTTTTTTGACAAGTTAAAAATTTTTATTAAACACAATGTAATAGGCGAAGCCCAAGTACACAGGAAGTACACAAAAGAAACACCTAGTTACATTCTAATACTAGAAAAGCGAAGACAAGAACTCGTTTACAGCCCCTCCCTTGAGTACAATAGCAGAGTGCTTATAAAAAACTTCCAAAATTCATCTATATTGTGTTCCCTATCATTAAAGCACCTCTCGTTTCTTTCCAACCAAATACACCACATAATACACAAAGGCATCATTTTCCATGCGGCTGCCACTTGGAAACAAGTATGCATTTGAAAGTTGGTCCAGCTTGCTAGAAAATCAACCACTGCTTTTGGCATAACCCAGCTCAGCCCAACCCTTCCAAACACTCCATCCCACAGCACTTTAGCAATTTCACAATGAAGGAGTAGATGGTTCATTGATTCCACTCCTTTCTTGCACATAAAGCACCAATCCAAAACAATCATTCCGTGCTTCCTCAAGTTATTTATAGTCTGAATTTTCCCTATTGCTGCTGTCCATACAAAAAAGCCACCCTTGTCGGAACATGAGCCTTCCAAATCTTCTTCCAAGGAAAGCAAATATGGTGCTGATTTAGTATCACCTTATAGTATGACCGAACTGTAAACTTTTTTAGAGGCTGTTTGTCTCCAGCATAGTTGGTCTCTGCCCTGTCTTCTTGTCTCCACTGAATACAACAATCTGAAAAAATACTCAATTTTAATTTTGAAAAAAGAAAAAGAAATTTTAAGGTGTGTGTATTTGTTGGCTTCTATATTTATGAAGTTTCCATCCTCTTTAGTAGTTTAATATATGCGTGTTTCCATAATCTCCATGTAAAAGGGTTCTTGTTTATTGAGTTTTATGCCATGTTGAAACAAGGATAGTTTTGTAAATGCATTTACTCCCTCCGGGTTGTATTATTTGTCAGTCTTTCCATTTTGTAGATGCTTCATTTTTTTTTCCTGTTCCTAAACACATGTATATCTTTATGTGAGTTTCCGAAATTGCTCCTACAAATATGCATTCTTCAAAATCTGGACATCTTTGTAAGGGTAATTCTGAAATGTATTGTCCTCAAGAGACAATTAGTAATTTCTTACTTATGCCTTCCCTTCTGAAGGAGAGCGAGAAAAAATGGCAGAGAAATAATTTTATCCCTTTCAAAAAATGGATCATAGAGGAGTGATATGTATAAGTTATTCTATATTTCCATTTTTGTTCCTGCATATGTAAAACCAATCGATGGTGCTATGGTGGCCCTTTTTGAATTGATTCTTGTGACATTTGTCTCGCAGAACACATATGTGCTTTGTAAGATTTTCCAGAAGGAGGGCCAAGGGCCAAGAATTGGTGCCCAGTATGGAGCACCATTTAAAGAAGAAGACTGGAGTGATTGGAGTGATGTTGAGGAGGCTGACTTTGCAGAAGATGTTGACTTGGCTGGCAGGTCTACCCCAAATTTTATGCTGCCTAATAACAATATCAGTTCAGCTGGTATTGTCACCACATCATTGGTTGGCGCGATGTCTGAGTCATGTCGATCTGAGACTGTGCCATCACAGTGTGAGGGGATTTCAGTGATTTCGTGTGGAGATGAAAAAAATAAGGTGGGTGACAGCAATATCTCTTTAATCTAGTTGTGGCCGGAATTTTAAGCATGACATATTTTCTAATGTTCACGGTTCATTACACACTTACCGAGAGCTTTGGACATTGTTCACTTGTCTGATCTAATACATTCATGTTTTTTAATGTGATAATTGCCTAGTATCATTCATTTCTATCATATTAACTCACCGCTGAACCACAATACAGATAGCCGGATCCAAATTGTGCAACATATAGTATTTCTAATATTGGCAATCCATATTTCATTCTTTTCCATTCCTTTCTCAGCCCATTTTCTAAGGAAATTTTGAAAATAATGATAAAGTTGTGCAAACCTGTAAACAAGCTGTTAATCAATGATCTTACCATAGATTCGTTGTAATTTTAAAATTATATGATATTGGAAACAGCAACCTTAGTTGCCTTCTAAGTTTTACTAAGTTTGGTGAACTTTTAAGACTACTTATCAAAATATACAATATATATCATATGATTTGAGACCAGTTTATAACTCACTTGATTTTCATAACACTGTTATTAATAGTGGGAAGAGAGTGTGGACAAATACTTATTCTAGATATGCATACCACATTCCTGTATGCAAATTTTCATGAAGTATACAAATTTAAATTGAAATAGAATTTGTTGGTTTTGGAAAATGAATAATATACTTGCTGAAAGTGAAAGTATATTATATCGTTGTTGATGTTTTTGATTGGATGGCATGATCTTAATTGTTTGTGAATCTCTACTTTTTCCATGCTAATGGTATAGACAAAAACTCCTAATGTTTTTTTCATGTACTGTTGTCTTCTGCTTGCATGTTGTCCTTGAAGTTCTATCCTACTCATGTACAATTTGCTTATGGATTTGACAGAATCTCAGTCATGATGAAATTGATCATGAACATGATCGTTTTTTCCATGACTTGATAAACATCATCAATTGGGACTGGGACGAGACTGCTGGACCGAGTTTAGATGGATGCAATGTTCAGGAAGCCAGTTTTCATCAGGAGGATGGTTTTTCCATGAATGATCTAGACACACCGCTGGATAGCTGAGGGGTAGAAAAAAAGGATCAGCCACTTAATACCTTTTTTCTTCTATACTTCACCCATGAAATTATATCACAAAATTACTTGTAAGATAGTGTGTGATTATTATTTGTGATTGATCCACTTACTCTTATACGGTGGAATCATTTCTGTTGAAACTCCCGAATTTTGGTGGCATTGATATCAGATCGATTTTATCATTCCATTAATGCCCTGCGAGCTTGTATGTAGTTGGTGATTCTATTGCTAATAGAATTTTCTTCAGTGTTTCTAATAACTGCTCTAAGTCCATGAGGGCAATGTTAGAAAAAATTTTGTGAGAACATCTTTGTTGCCATCCTCAGCCCGGGTGCTCTGTTTCATAGGTGGCTATTTGATTGGCTTTTGTACAAGGATGTCTATTTAGTAAGTGACACGGTGCTGTTTGAATAGTGAGATGAGATGAAATGAGATGGTTTTAAATGAAAGTTGAAAATTGAATAAAATATTATTAGAATATTATTTTTTAATATTATTATTATTATAGGATTTGAAAAAATTGAATTGTTTATTATATTTTGTGTGAGAATTTGAGAAAATTGTAATGATGATATGAGATGAAACATTTTCACTATCCAAGTTAGAAAAACCCAAGAAAAATGCTTCTCCTCAGTCCTCTGTATGCAGTGTGTTTTCTGTATCTTCCTACTCCTTTTGTTCTTTGGTCATTTGGTCAGGGGAATTCATATTATTTGAGCCAAATTAGATTTTGGTTAGCCCAGCAGCTAAAGAATACCATTAATTTCCCACATTTGGACGGTCAAAGACTGGAAACAAAAAAAATCTAAGCTTTGGTACGTACTAGCTAGGCTGATTAACTAAACATTGACTAGCCGGATGTGAATGATCTGATAATTATCTAGAGCAACTCTTCATCGTAGATCTTTGAATCTCCAGTCATAATATATTTTAATGACTTTATATGATAAAAAATCACTTCAAATATTAAAATATGATACGTGTAATTGAAAATTTTTTAAAGAATATGGCTTTGGACATGCATTGTCATATCAAAAAATTAATATATATATATATTTAATTATTGAGAGGTTCACTAATCAATTCTTAAACACACAATAATATTAATATTTTATTAATAGCAACATGCATTATATATAAGAAAATTCTATACACTACACGACATCTCACTTTTATCTCACTATGTAAGATATAACACATTTATTGCTATTGGATGATCTTTTATTAGAAAGAATCATCTAATAGTGATAAATATGTCACATCTTTTACAGTGGAATAGTAATATATATGGTGTATAATATTAATTACTTGTGTTATTTGAACAATATGCGTACATCACAATTAATAATCATGGAGTTTTTTTCCAAGTACTTGAAAAAATCTTGAAAATATGATCATCATGAGAAACAATCAAATAGAATGATCATGGAAAGGCAAAATTCAATCCTGTACACGAACCGAGCATCATGTTCATTACATGACAAAAGAGAAGAAGAAGAAGAAGAAGAACCAATTGGCATAGTATGTGACAAAAAAAAAAAAAAACTAGAAAGGTGCAGATGCAATATCCCTGGGTCCAGCTGGTAGATGGTGATCTCCGGCTGCATGCTCCAGCTCTTCACCTGTATCTATCAATATTGCTTTATTTTTATTACACGTACTCCTTCCAGCACTAACAACTGGTTCTAATCCCTGCAAACCATTTGGAATTTGGTAAATTAGATCAATCAGTTGCAGAAACAAACACACGTTCACACATATATATCTATATATGGTAATAATTATCGAAGAAAAACATACAAAGATCTAAGACAGGCCAGAGATTCTGGACAAAGTACTATAGTAAAATTACAATTTACAAGCAATTTCTTTGGATTGCAACACGACAATTGTTTCACCGACCATAAATCTCTATTTAATGACAAAAGAAAAGAAAAGTAGGATGCCTGTTTTGTACGTATGTAAATAATCCAAGTTCTAGCAAGAAAATTATATTATATCCACATACGTCGAGCAGATTCTTAATTAATTGTTTCTTGCATATAACTGGCCTATGCATATATATACATATATATATATATATATATATATATATATATGCATCAAACTACCAAAGGATCATCATTCATGCATGAGAGTTATCCACCTGATCATCTAACTTTAAGCCGCATGCATGGTAAAGGATTTGGGCCTCTAGCTTGCTGCATATGGCAGATATCATTGAAATCAATAAACCGAAAATATATAATTAGTGATCATTATGATTCATATCTGTAAAATTTATGAAATTTTGATCTCTCTCAAGAGTTCTGATCTCTTTCCAATGCTAGCTAGGATTTGCTTTACCTGCGTGAAAATAATCATTGCATCTTCAATGGACATAGTTTTCATCACATACAGCGCTGCCTCCTACAAACAAAAAACAAAAACTATCACAAACCTTTGCCATAATTAATCTCTCTCTCTCTAAAAACACTGCAAAATCATATATATATAAATAAGAAAAAGAGAAGCAATATATATATATATATATATATATATATATATATATGTTGTTACCCTGGCATAGTGGATTTGATCGATGCTCAAAGTTCTGGGCTCGGAATCTATGGAAGATTTCCTATCAATCCTCACCGAAGATGCTCCTCCTACCCCTTCCATTTTTGTTTAATTCCTTTTATCTTTAATATATCACAGAACGAAGAGATCATCATGTAAAAGGTTGAGAGCCAACCCTTTATATAGGAATAGATTTGCATGGTTATAGAGCTGCTATGACCTACTCCACCACGACATGTCACGTGGCGACCTCGAACCTTTCAGGATTTTTATACGTGGCTTGCAGGGGCGGCGCGATCTGACACGTGGTGGGTGAGGATTAGGAACTCTTCGCGGTCAGAAATTGTGTGTGCACGTTTTTGGTGGGGATGAAACCAGGCATCTCAGCCAATGAAAGGTTGCCACGAGGAGCGGATGTTGGTGCATGTGGGGTTATACGTGTGTGTGCGTGTAGGATTGCTGGTTGTCGGTGTCGGTTTCGGGTTCGATGGAGTTTGATTGATTGACGATCGATCGCTGGATTAAAGTCAAAGACGTAAGGAAGGAGTTGTCCCCGAAATTCTTGCCGGTTACCCCCACGTGATCATCCTATGCCTATGGAGTATAACTGTTTTATAGAAATGTTTGGGAGCAGTCGCAGCATACTGTCAAGAATTTTTTTTTTTTTTTTCACTCCATCACGTTGAGTGTGCTGGAGACTCTACAAACAGTAGACTGTGATTTAGATTTTTTTTATCTTTTTATACTCATTTTCACAATATTTTATTTTTTTTATTTAAATATATATATATATATATTAATATGTTTGTTTAAATAAATAAAATAAATATAAAATGAAGGATGCTCACGTGACCCCTCCTATGTTGTAACGAATTGTAATATATTATCTTAATAACCATGTGTTACATGCTTCAAATTAAAAGTGTCAATGACCACTTTATTATGAGGATTAAAGGCATGAGTGGTCCACGATAAGAGCTATTTATAGCAGTGTTTTAAATTTCGTATCGTACCGGCTGGTAAGGTCGAAATTTTTCGTTTCGGCCGTCCGGCCGGTACAGGTATGATATATGTTCCGTACCGGTTAAAATACCGGCCGTACCGGTCGGTACCGGTCATTTCGGACTAAATTTCGGCCTGTACCGGCCTATATTTCGACTGATACCGGCCGATATTTCGGCCTGTATGTTTTTTTTTTTTTCATTTTTTCAAACTACAAATTTATTTTTTAACCCCTAATTTAGACTAGACTATTTATAATTTTTATATATATGTATTTATATATAATTTATTTATATATCGACTATCCCGAAACGTTATCCCGAAACGCTATTCCGAAACGGTACCGGTATCGAAATATTTCGTTCCAGTGCCTTGACCGGTACGACGTCCGGTACGGTATTCAAAACATTGATTTATAGTCCTCCTTAACTAGATTATTTGGTGTGTGGCGTAGAAAATGATAAATAAAATTTTTTATCTTTTTAATTCAGTTCACGTGATATTAGAAAAAAATATTTCGATGCATTTTTACGTATCCTTTTGAGATTAACTAATAATATATATAAGAATATATAAATTGATAACTAATCGAATATATATATATATATATATATATGTAAGTGTGAATTATGATATGTAGGTATATGTATGGAAGAATTGGCAATTATCAAATGAATATACGTTAAAAAAAATTAAAAAAATAGAGATATTAGTTTCAAAAAATAATATTAAAAAAATTCAAAACTTGAGTTGAGACACAAAAAAAGGTGCCATTAATCTCAAAAGGCATTTTTTTTTACAAAAATAATATAAAAAAGTTTACAAAAATACCATTAAAACTCAAGAGAATTACAAAAGTGCCATTAAAATAGTTTGGAACATAATAGGTTCCGAAGGACAATTCCAATCGGAACGGTTGAAATTTGATTGGGATGGTGGAAACGGACCGAAATTTGAAACGAAATAGAACGATGAGGTATATTGTACCGAGTACTATACTGGAATTAAAAATTTCAGTCGGAATGGTCAGAACATAACGGAATTGAAAACTATGGTTTTATCCTCTTAGACCCCATAACACTGTTATTAGTTTAGGAAAAAATTTATCCAATATTTGATTTAAGAAAAATTATATTTGCAGTTATAGATTAGTGCGTAAGTGCTGCACACTTCTTTTAAAAAAAATGAGTAAACCTAATACCCATATGAAAAAAATAACTTTTTAATGATGAATCACACTATTTTTAAAATGAGTGTGCAATACTTACACAATCTATGACTATATTTAACATTACTCTTTGACTAATACGTTACTTTTTTTACTTTTCACCATCATTCAAAATTTGAACCTATGTGGCATAATTTAATATGCAATATGTAATATTTAAATTTTAAAATTTAAAATTTATCTTCTAAATTAAAATATGTTACGTTGATACTTGATAGTATTGGCGTAAAAACATTCAAATATAATTATTGATTAGATTAGTCATCTCAATCTTTATAATAATGCAATATTACTATTTTTTATTTTTGTCTATTTTCAATGCATATTTTCTTATTTTTTATATTCATTTTCATAATTTTCAACAACATATACATTAGAATATATAAAACCTGTTAGATTGAGAATACCCCGTTATTTATACTATTTTTTTTTCAATAAATTGTAAAAATATTAAAGATGTATCATTTACTTGTTTAAATTATTTACTTAGTAATCAAAGCTTCAAACATCTATTAAAACATCAAATGATTCGAACGCTCTATAGTCAATGGTGTTATGTAGTTTGAATTTTCTCACGTGGTTGTACAAATGATTTTGTTTGGTCTGTGTTATTCAACTTGAAATTGAATATTGGCCCTTCCTAAGTCTACACTTGTTTTTTGTTGTTTGGTTTAAGGTTTAAATTAAGGTTGCCATTTGGGTATATCTACACTTATTCATGCTTTTGAGCTCCGGATATCACGTAAGTTTTTAGGTTACGTTTGGAAGTTAAATTAAATTGAAATAATAAAATATTATTAAAATATTATTTTTTAATATTATTATTATTTTAAAATTTTAAAAAAGTGAATTATTTATTATATTTTATGTTAAAATTTTTAAAAATTATAATAATAAATTAAAATGAGTTAAAAGCTTCAAACTTCTCCGCTTCGCTTCGTAAAGGTTGGGACATTGGATATCTTTCGTTTGGAATCACAACTTCTCTCAACTCATCTCAACTCATCATTACAACTTTTTTAAATTCCAACACAAAATATAATAAACAATTCAACTTTTTCAAATCTCAAAATAATAATAATAATAATAAATAATATTCTAACAATATTTTATTATCTCAACTCAACTCAACTCAACTCAACTCACTTCAACATCCAAACGCAACCTTAGACTTTGACATTTGATGTCATTGAGTTCAATCCCTATTTTTATCAGTTGACCTAAAATTAATATAATTTTTAACTTCCTCGCTACGAAACTCAACGGCTAGTCCAAGAAAATCCATCCTCAAATTTTAGGTTCCACTTAGCAATACAATTGTTTTAAAATATTATATTTTTAGATATTTTATTTTCAAATATTATTTAAATATAAAATATTATTTTATTTTCTCATCTAATTATTATAATTTTTTTTAAAAATAGAATAAAAATTTTAAATTTTAAATTTCAAAATAAAAATTATATTCAAATAATTTTATAATATTTATATTCAACTTATTTTCTCTCATTTTTTAAAACCTAATAAAAAACACACACACATATATATAAAAAAAAATTATATTTATCATCTCTACCTATCACATTTATTTTTTTTATTTTTATTATTAAATATATGGTGTATAAATAATAAATAAAAGAATTTAATTAGTTTAAATAGAATAAAATAAAAAAGTATAGCATGTAATGCGGAGAAATGATAAGGAGCTGATGTATATTTTTATGTAAAACTTTCAAAGAGAATGAATTAAAAAGCAAAATGAAAGGAAAAAAAGTGATGGATTGAGATTCCTTCGCCAAAGAATTAAGAGATCAAACCATCCGAATTCCTCACGATTTCCAAGAACAATCATCGACACTGACTTCGACAATTGTAACACTTCACTCGCTCTCACGCTCTCTCTCACACACACACTACCTCTCTACGACTCCGGCCCGGAAATGGACCATTCCACCCGCCTGCACTCCCAGGCTCGCCGCCGATCATGGTGTTGCTCGTTCACGGTCCCCCCTTCTAGCCCCGAAAGTTTGTCTCTTTCTCGCTTCAAATCGTTTCCCACCACCAAGTCCGAAACCCTCTCAAAACCCCCTTCCAACTCCGTCCCCAACTCGCCGCAGAGCTCCAAATCTGGTCTGGGCATCGTGGGGCGGACCCGGATCGACGCCCGCCGAATCTTGTCCCCTGGCCGAGTCTCCCCCATTGACACCGATTCCACCGTTCCAGAAGAAATCCCCGCCGTCGATTCCTCTGCAACTCTTTCCAAATCGCAAAGCTTCCGGGCCGCACCGGCGTGCTCTTCCTCTAGCTCCCGAAGCGCCGATAATGACGGTGTATTTGACGTGAGGTTGAACTTGAGAGGGAAGAGCGGTGCGTGTTTGGTCTTGGAGCTTAACTCGGAGGTTCTGAGCGCGAGTTCGGATGTATTCTCGGGTTTGATCAGTGAATATAAGAGAAAGTCAAACAGCTCGTCTTCGGGGCGGAAGATGTGTAGGATCGAGGTCCCGGATGTTGAGAACCTAGGGGCGTTTAGGCAGACCATCGAGCTGATGTTCGAGGACGATATTCCAAAGCGGCTCTTGAAGATCGGTGCGTATAGGTGCATCGACATACTTGAGGTTAGTGGTATTTGGGTTTGTTTAATACCTTCTTTTTTTTCTTTCTTTCTTTCTTTAAGTTTTTGTTTCTGGGTTTGTTGAAGCTGTAGTTTCTTGCGAGTTCTTGCGCTTATTAGTAATAACTTAGAGAGAAAGAGGGGGTTTCCATGCATTTTTTCTCTTTTTATTGGAAGTTTTTCCTTGTTGGATTCGTGTGTATCAATATATTTATGTTGTATCTAAAATTAGAACGCTTTTCAGTTAGACTGCATGCATGTTGCTTTAAGAAGTATTTTTAGGACTTGGGTGGCTGTGAATTTGATGGATTAGAATTGTGTTTCAGTGAGATTGCGTTCTGATGGTATGAGGGAATATGGTTGCTTCCATCTTGAGGTAAGCGGTTTCTAATTTTGATGACTGGTGGTGGAGCTAAGTTTAGAATCAAAAAGAGCATTTTTTTTATATGATGGGGGAACCACCCCATGGCAGAGCGGACTCAACCACGGAACCTAACCCTTAGGGAGACTAGCACAACAACCCACTGTTATGGCCTCCCACTTAAATCGCAGTTTGATCCTAGGGGTAATCGAACCTGTGACATGGGGCACATGCACACAAGTACTTTTTCATAGTGCTGGTCTGTGCCATCAATCACTTATTTATCTTCAGTAGCTTTCATTTGAAATCTTGTCTCACCTGAAAACGAAGAAGAAGATTTTTTTTTTTTTAACAGTAAATGAGAATTTTATTAAAATAGGTGAAACCAAGTACACGGGACATATACAAACAAAGAAGTTGTTATTTCCTTGCAAAATATAGATTGGAAATTGGATGGGATGCACTGTCTGATTCGAAAGGGAAAAAACCGCTTCAAAATGCATCTGTTTTTTTGGATTAAGATTCATAAATCAGATAAATGAGAGATCATTTAGGTCCATACCAGGTGCTTGCTTGCAGCATGATGTCCACCAACCCACACTGTTTGGTTGCAAAATGAGTTAGTTTCTATTTGCTTTTATTCAATGAATCCGTTTGAGTCCTAGGTTTTTGTGAATGAATTAGTGGTTTATGTTCTTTGGTAAATCCATTGCTTGCGACATTTAGGATGACACCCTGACTTTTGGTTGAAACATTTTCTTCGTTTCGCAATTATGCATTCATATTATTGGGAAAAGAAAAGGTTCCTCTAAAAAATGGCCATAGCGATGACATTTGTTGTTTTTCAGACTACCTTATTTGAGAAGTCACAAGCCTATCATTTCAGTTGCAGGGTTTACCTTCTGGCTTTTTTTTTTCTTGTTTTTTGTTTTTTTTTCTTTCTGAATGTTTACCTTTCCTGCTTTGAGTAGATTGATCCGTTATGCTTACCCATAAAAAAAAAAAGAAAAAGATTGATCCGTTACACCCTATATGCCATCTCAGGGAACTAGAGCAGACTGTTAGTATGTTAACCCCTAAGTTCCCCCTTGGGGGCATTGAGCTACCTACAATGTGGTTGGGATTTGGGAAAAGATGCAAAAAATGACATTACATGAAAGAAAGAGGTTGACAAACTAAGTAGGCTATCAAGACCTATTTGTGTATGATGGTTTCCACTTTCCAGTTATGTATCCCCTTTTCTTTTGACTGTACATGAATATGGAGCTCGGCATGCCTGGTAGCACAGGGGAACGTTATCTTGCTGATATTATTACCAATATTTTTCTGACACAGCAACCCAATTTCACAATCAGTATCAAAATGGAGTGCTAGATAATTTTTTTTTATTGTTGCTTGCCGATGTTATATATCATTCAATTGAAAGTTTTAGATTTTGGGACAATTTTAGATTTCCTGGAGAATTGTATAATTTAGATTTTTTTGAGTGTAAATACATACAAAAACTTCTATCAAGGGAAAATTCGTCCACCGGTAATTTGAACTAGGCCAATTAATATTATAATCGATGATTCTGCATCTATATCAAGTTATGATCGCTATTGATTCATTTTATACTACTTCATGTGAGGTTTGTTGTAGATGTTGGAGCAAATGCACCCAACGCACTCAAGCGTGTGTAAAATTTTAAGGTTAGAGGAAAACAACAATAAGAAGAGAAATAATAAAAATAAAAAAGAGAAGAAGAAGAAGATAGTATATGACAGAAATTACAAATTCCAAGAAATGAAAAGAAGCAAATATCCGCAAGGCAACATAAAAGATAGTCTTAGAGAGACCCATGGAAATAATTGACAAAAATGTGTAGATTAAAAAAAACAGAGGATTACAAGATAATCTTCTTTTAAGTTGGTATTGTGGAGAATTCAACAAATCCTTGATCTGAATCCTTCTCTAAAAAGGATAACTTCTTTCAATTACATCTAAAGCTTAATAATAACATTGACATGTTCACTTGTTATGTCTAGCAAGCCTTATTTATGAAGTGATTAGGTGCAAGATGCCCTTCCGTGCCAAAGTAAGTGTTAACACTGTACAATTCGTACTCCTGCAGAAGTTTAGATTGGCATATGTCTAAGGTTCAAATGGTAACAATAAAAATAATAAAGGATCTTTAAGACTAGGTCCATCTTGGTGCCCATCAGTATTAATGTAAAAAAATGTGGCCTTCTAGTAAGATTTGGGGCTCTCCATGAATATGCTGTTTATGCATATGTTATGTGTTCATGTTCCTTACATTAGTGCTATGACGGACAACACGATCGTTATGTCTGCATAATTTAGTGATCATTTCTAAAAAAGACAAGAAATGAGATGGGGAGAGAGGGGAGGTGTTGAGAAGGCTTCTGCTAGATATCAACTATGGTATCTGTTATAACAGTTGTGTGCCTCTCTTATTATTACTAGGTATCAGCAGGTATCATGTTCACCAAGGGAGTTTTGTCCTGTTTAGAGTACATCGAGGCTGTTCCTTGGACTGAGGAGGAAGAGGAGAAACTGAGGATCCTATTTACAAGATTTAAGTTTGATGGTGCAACAACTAGAGATATTTTAGCCAGACTGTACTCTCGTGACTCGGTAGATTCCCAACAACATTTAGCCAGACAGCTTGTTTTGTCTATCACCAGTTGTACCGAGGCCAATGCTAGGAATGAGCTAAAGTCATTAGTCAAGGGTCTCCTTTGTAAAAGTTCAGTCTATGAGAAGGACCAATCTGACCTCAATAAGGAAGATCTTTACATTGCTTGCCAGTCATGCCTGAGTTCACTCGTTAGCTTGTTTGAGGAAGCCTCTAGCACAATTCCTCATGAGAGATTGACAAAGAAGGAAAAGGATAGGCCCTTGATCGAACGGATCTCAAGACAAGTTGATAACATCAATTGGTTGCTAGAAATCCTGCTTGATGGGCAAATGGCTGAGGAGCTTGTGGATATGTGGGCAGATCAGGGAGAACTGCTTGGAATGCATGAGAATACATCTCCAATGGTCAGGTACGAGCTCAGCAGGGTTACAGCCCTTCTCTTCATTGCAATGGGGACCAGAAAACTGCACTGCCGTTCAGAATCAAGATCAGGGCTTCTCCTGGCATGGTTCAGCCCAATGCTGTTGGACTTTGGTTGGCTGCAGAGATGCCGGAAAGGGCTCGACATGAAGGCATTGGAGGAAGCAATGGGTCAGATACTCCTTACTCTTCCTTTGAAGCAGCAGTATGCACTGTTTATGGAATGGTTTCAGTGTTTCTCCAAGCAGGGCACTGAATGTCCTAATCTAAGCAAAGCCTTCCAGATTTGGTGGCGCCGCTCATTCCTAAGAGGCTCGGAAACTTGTGCAATTGAATCCAGGTAACATGTAACCCCTCTTTTTCACTCGTGTGGTATTTTGCATTAGTGTAGGTGAAGAAGAAAAACGCTGGGAGTCAATAATATGTAGATCAACTGTGTAGATTTTTTGTTAACGGCTGTTAAGTGCATAAATTGGCATCATTATTTCTATGAGATTATCCTCTACTTTCGTGTGCATATCTGAAAACTGTGATGAATGTGAGAGGGAGTAAAAGATGTTCAATTTACATCCCCTCCCCCTTGAAGAAATAAAAAACAAAAAAAAAAATGTTTAATAATACTCGGTTGACACCCCTTATGAAATTGAAATGAGTTATTTCAGTGGTAAATGTCTGATGGAAGGATGTGTTACTCCTATCTGCATTTGACTCTTGATGATTATGGAGGGCCTATTCAAGGAAGACTTCGATGATTCAATGACAATATGATAACCATTACAAAAATGCAAGCTATAGGGATGAAAATTCAGCTGCCCACTAGTTACCCGTTGCATGTGCATTTTTACAAGTAATAGGAGGAAACAAAAGGATTGAGATCGCTTAGAATTATCTGTTTGTAGTTGAGGTATATTTTGGAGTGTTCTTCATGCTTGATCATACATCCAAATGGATATATTTTAGTTGCCCAGTAAGCAAGCTTGAGGAGAAACTCCATCCCTAATAAGAAATGAAAAATATAATCACATATCTGTCTCTCAGGCCCTGTTTTTAGAGTTACATTGTCTGCCATTTCTCGAACCTTTGCGACTCAATTCACTAAAGAAAAGGATAAATTAATAAATCAAAAGCGCCCCCTTATCTAGTCTGGGCTATGTACGTACCCCTTGCGAGCCAAGTTACCAAGCTTCTTGAGATTTTATGCCCTCCTTTTTTTCTTTTTTCTTTTATTTTCCCCCATTTTGGCTGGGTTTTTTTTCTTGGTCACTGTACGCTTATGGGGTTTTATTTCCTACAAGTTTTTAACTCTTTTTTTAAAAAAAAGAGCAATAATATCTACACAGTATATTTTACAATACATGTTGTAAAATAAAGGTATTTTTGTAAAATAATGTTACTTTTATAAATTATTTTACAAAAATATCCATCTTTTTAAAATATTGTTGTGAAAAGTTATGTGTATTTGTAAAAAGAAAAAAAGACGCAAATAAGTCACGTTATCACGAGGTACTTTTGCATAAGAACAGTGTAAAATATAGTCTTAGTATGTACAAATCCCGCACTCTATTTAAAAAAAAAAATTGTGAAATTTATTATTAAAAAAATAAGTTTTTCATGAAGGTTCGAGATTTATCTATATTTTTTTAAAAGGAAATGCACGAAATTTACATACTCTGAGAATGCAAATATTATTTCTTAATAGTGGAATATATGATTTATATCTTCCTTGTTGAACATATATTATTCCTTCATAAGTCACCACTTCTCAATTATCCTTTTTGAATTACTTACATAAAAATAAAAAGAAAAATCTTGAATTAGAGAATAAATGCCTCCTAGCCCATAGAAATAAAGATTATCCCCCATTTCACTTGAAAATTATGGAGGTAATCACTTTCTTACGGTAAAAAGAAACAAAAAGAACCCCCAGGGATTGGCTCAAGTGGTGAAGGTCTTGGGTTTGGCGGTATGTCCCCAGGTCTAAGGTTCAAATCTCCTTGGGTGCAAACTGGTGAAAAGTCAGCAATTTAATCAGTTCTGTATAGAGAAATTTTTTAGGGTGTAGTGCATGAGACCGGAATTTACTCTGCAGAAGTGGATCCGAAGGGCCCAGCCTTGGAGAGGTTTCCAACGTCAAAAAAAAAAAAAAATGATTCCATTTTCAAATGATTACATTGAATACCTTTTTCTATTGTATTTTTTCAGAGCGAGTCACAGACAAAGAAAGAAAAACAATAAATTACATTTGTCCCTTTGACACTTTTTATCTTTTCACAGAAACTTATGTTCTATTATTGTCTGCAACAATTTCTTGACATTCCTTGTGAAAATTTGAACTGTATCGTCTATTAAAGACAATATATTTAGGAAAACTTGAATATCAAAGTCTGATTAGAGTTCCGAAAATGTAAAGAAAAACTTCATTTATTTAAAATTTAAAAGCCTCAATTCTCAAGCTTTGCAAGGATTGATACTATTTCTGATAGGTATTTTTTTTTTTTTTTTAATAAAAAGAGGGCGGCACCTCCATCTTTTATTCAAAACAAACCCTCGAGTCATGATGGAGGAAAACTGTAAATAAATAATACTAATCTAAACTCAAACGACAAGAAAGCAAAATACACGCCCAACAATAAACTAAGGCTTAATACTAGGCAAATCAAGATAATCCAAACGAAGCAATCCTCCCACATGTAGGGGCAATTAATTTGAACCCACATATGTACTATTTCTGATAGGTAGCTACAACATCACAAGACATGATAGCACAATTCTGCAATGTAGATTCAGACGGTAGCAGATGTGAACTGGTAAGAGGCATAAGAAAGAGAACCGCCCTTGTGCCAGCTATGGTGGATGAGTTTTGCCTTTGCATTTTCACCAGCAGCACCCACTGCCACATGTAATGGGTATAAATGATCCGGCCATGGGTGAGCCATTTTTGCACATGGTGCCTTCTCTTCCCACTGATTCACGTCTTTGTATCTACATGACGAATTATATACTTAAGAAATCAAAATATAGAAGCTAGTGAGGAAGCCTGCCCCTTATTAAGCAACATTCACACAAAGTTTGAAAAGCCTCAGCATTTTGTGATTCGTGGTGCCCTTGGGGTTGCTTAAGGGCGAGAAAAGCATCATCAATGTTAATTAGACTAAAAAGCCTAAAAATATGCCTTATACCATTGCATCAGCAAACCAAAAGTCTATGAACTACTGGGTAATTTTGAATGGAAATGATATAATAATTTGTTTATTTGGGGCTAAAAGATTCCTAGCAAACGTTTGGAGGATCGAGTTTAGATCTGTCACCAAGGGAAGGGGAGGGAAAGATTCAAACCAGCGATCTAAATTTTGCTCTCGTGGGCCCTTACTGAGTATGGCACCAATGAAATGAGATATAGAACATAAATTATGAGATAGGAAATAGGTATCGGTTACCTTCCTTCAAGAAGAGCATCTTTAAGCCAGGTATCAAAATCCAAAGCCCAGGGAGGAGTGGGACAGTTTCTCGGTGCTCTCAAGTTATGAGTAGCACTACCAGAACCCATGATGAGGACACCTTCCTCCTTGAGAGGGGCCAACGCCTTCCCCAGGTTGTAGTGATAAGAGCCATCCCTATTGGGCTGAACTGAGAGTTGACACACTGGGATATCTGCCTCTGGATACATTAACATCAGGGGGACCCATGCACCATGGTCAAGCCCTCGAGTTTTATCTTCTTCAACATGCTCAAAGCCTGATGCCATGAGCAGTTCCTTCACTTTCTTTGCCAGTTCTGGAGCTCCAGGTGCCGGGTACTTGAGCTGGAAATGAGCAATAGAATTTGAAAAGATGGTCAAGTTAAATGAACTACAAAAAAGGTTCTTCTTTACATGTTGAGTTGTCTGGTGATATCATCACTACATGCTTTTTGTCATGGACTTCATGGGAGATGAAAACAGATCTACCTTTTGTTTTTTGTTTTTTTTTATAAGTAAAATAAGTATATATTCATCCAAACAACTGTCAATTACAAAAAGAAGTTCTAATGCTCCCATCCTAATTAGGTGGGAGCATTAGAAACTAAAAACTCATGAAATTTCATGCCATTAAAGTCCACGGCATTAGCCCAAGTACATAGGGTCCTAAAAAATAACATTTTTAGCTCCGCTATTGATCTCTCTTTGTCTTCAAAAATCCTCTCATTGCGCTCCTACCACAAGCACCACATAATACAGATAGGAATCATCTTCCAAACCGCTTTGATCTGTCGCACTCCTCGAATTGAGGTCCAACAGGCCAAAGCATCCAACACAATTTTTGGCATAACCCACGCTAAATCCATTATGTTAAACACCGCATCCCAAATAGTCCTGGTTACCTCGCAATGTAAAAGTAAATGATCCACCGATTCACCCCCTCTTTTACACATACAACACCAGTCTGCTATGATTATGCTTCTTTTTCTCAGATTATCCGTAGTAAGAATCTTCCCCAGAGACGCTGTCCACACAAAGAAAGAAACTTTGGGAGGAGCCTTATTGCGCCAAAGCTTTCTCCATGAAAATTGTCTGTCAGGAACTTGTGTGAGTACCTTGTAAAAGGAGCTAACAGTGAAGACCCCTTTCCTTGTTGGACTCCATCACAAATCATCTGCATGCTGGATATTTGGGTGACAAGAGTACAAAAGACTATAAAAATCTACAAAACTCATCATCTCCCAGTCTTGTGCTGCCTGAATGAAATTGATATTCCAGTGGATGTTTCTACCTACAACTTCCATTACCTCCGCCACCATGGCATCTTTAACATTTGCAATTACGAAAAGTGTAGGAAACAAGTCTTGTAAAGTACTATTGGTACACCAAACATCCTTCCAAAATCTGATCTTTGAACCTGTACCCAATTGCAATCTTGTATGTTGATGGAAAACCGCTCATCCTCTTCTAATGTGTTTCCATAGCCCCCTTCCAGCGGCCCCTCGAACTTCTCTAGTACACCAACCCCCCTCAAAACCACAGTATTTGTTCTCAATCACAGTCTTCCATAAGGCAGCCGGTTCCTTGATATACCGCCACAACCATTTGCCAAGTAGTGCCCGATTGAACATCCTCAAATTTCTAATACCCAAACCACCATTGGAGATAGGACGACACACAATTTCCCACTTGACTAAATGGAATTTGAACTCTTCACCTAGACCCCCCCACAGAAAGTCTCTTTGTATCTTCTCAAGACGTCCCGCTACATTAGCCGGTATAGGGAATAAGGATAAGAAGTAAGTGGGTAGATTAGAAAGCATACTTTTAATAAGCGTAATCCGGCCCCCTTTTGACAAATACATTCTCTTCCAACCTGCAATATTCTCTCTACTTTTTCAATCACAGTATCCCAAATAGAAAGCGCCCTCGAGGCTAGACCCAATGGTAATCCCAAATAATTCATAACGAGAGACCCTATCTTACAACCCAGTGTACCAGCCAACACCCTCAAATTTTGAACTTCTCCAATAGACACCAACTTAGATTTATCATAATTCACTTTTAAACCAGACACTGCTTCAAAACAAAGCAACAATGCCTTCACAGCCCTCAACTGATCTAACTCGGCTTCGTACATAATAAGCGTATCATCTGCAAACAGTAAATGTGAAATGGTAGTGATACCCCTACTCGGCGATCCAATCTGAAAACCACTAATATAACCATTAGTCACTAAAGCTGAGATCATCCTGCTTAGTGCCTCCATAACAATAACAAAAAGTAATGGAGAAAATGAATCTCCTTGTCTCAAGCCATGAGAGCTCGGGAAGAAACCATCTGGACTGCCGTTGATCTACCTTTTGTTATTGCTTATTTTCTTGCAAATCCAAGTAATGCCACTTAACTAGGGTTCAGGCCTATATGCATATCTATCTCTGTTAAGACAAAATTAAAATTTGATATCCTCATAACCAAACTTCAATTCATAAAAGCAAGTATATCATATCATGACTCACTTAGGTTGTGAGCCAAACCACATTACGAAGCTATCACAGGAAAAGAAGAGACCATGCAACCCAACATATACCAAATGACCCATTTACATTTCAAATCAGAGCAACCTGAAGTCTCCAAAGTGAAGCATCCTTCGACTTTTCAAGGAAAAGAAATCTGAACCAGATAATCCTTGTATACACCACTAGCACCTTCTTCCACCAAGAAATCTGCAATTTGGTTCACTTCTCTGAAAATATGACAAAATTGTAAATGCATATTAAGCCTCACCTCACAGATCTCCTCCCACAAGTCCCTCACATCCCAATGAACAAAACCAAACCCCTTCTGCCACTTCAAAACTTGAACCACAAGCTGCTTATAAGAGATTTGAGGTAAACCCAATTCAGTACAATATGGATCCTAAATTTTTTTGTTATACAATATTGGATTTCTTAATATGGAATCTAAAGTGAAAATACAAGAAACATTATTTAAGGTCGATGATCTATATGAAAAATAGTTTGTAGTTATGCTTTTATAATTTTTCAATCCCTTTTTAATTTATATAAGAGAAATGATGTTTGTACTCCTAAGATCATGTGCATGCCGAGCCCACTTCCTTTGAAAAAAGTATGTAAATCTAGGGCTCACATGAAAAAAATCATTTTTTAATAGTAGATCCCTCCTTTTTTTTCAAAGAGAGTGCGTAGAGCTTGCACACCCTAAGACTGTATTTAGCATTACTCTTTACATAAATGAGTCACACAGTTAAAAAAAAAAAAAAAAAAGAAGTTGGCCCCCTCACAATTGCTGGTTCCGCCACTGACCCAATTTCTGAATTAATTCAGAACCCAGATAGCTATTTTGTAGACATTTGGACACCTGCAATAACACCACAGACAATAGGCTCTTGATTATGAAAATAACAGCAGTTTTACTATCAAAATGGCCCTGCCCTCCATCCTAGCTGATCAGATCTTCGCAGCCAGAGATATTAGCTAATAGTGTAAGGAAGCAGCCCTGTTATTAAACCAGACTGAGTGCATCTCTTACCAGCAACCGACTCTACTAAGACAGGAAAAACCACTCACACCCATTAAACCCAGCAAGGATGACAAAAAAAAAAAAACAGCATACAATTTAGTTTGAGGTTCCAGAACTTCTTCCGCATCATTAGCTAACATCAGACAATGCTAGTTCGCAACCTTTGAGAATATTGAAAGTTCGTCACAAAAGACTCGGAAGAATCAAAATCAAAGGTTGACATAACAAAACATAGATATACGATGTGATACATGCATATATGATGATGTACCTTGTACATTTGTTCGGGAAAGTTATAGAAATCATGGATGGTTTCGTTGCGGCCAGCAATGACGTTGACGGTTGGCACAGTCGCCTCCCAGTGACCGGAAACAACGAGAATGGAAGTCGGCCTCTGGCAGAGACATCTGTCCTGCCATGCTTTCAAGAAATGCCTAGCCGGTAGCGACTCGTCTATCGACAGCGTCGGCGCTCCGTGGGATATGTAGAACGTGTCCATCTCTGTCGTACGAATTGCTTAGTTGCTGTTCTTGACAATAGACAATAAACATGCGTTCACCCAACTTTTGTTTCCTCTGTTGTTTCTGCCTACCTCAACTTTTTCATACCAAAATTTCTGTGCGGTCAGTATTTTTTATCTATTTTATTAATACGATTGGTTTACATTATTTTCTGTAATATAAAATAATTATTTTAATTAATAACATGCATAAAAAATACGTAAAAATAATTATATTTAACAGAAATATTTTTATAATACTATGCAAATCTTTTCCTTTATTTTTTTAAAAGAATCTTTAATATTTTCTAAAAATAAATTTATAAATTAACAATTTGTAGATTAATTTTAATAAATATCGACAGCACTTCTCTTATTTTTTATTTTTATTTTTAACTCACCGCCGGTCCATTCTACCTTGCGTTACATTCTAATTGATACAGAAACCTTGTACGACTCTTTTTATAATTATTTTTAGAACAAGAGAAAGCTATGCAAAATTTTATATTTAAGTTAGCAAGAAAATTCAAGATTGATTTAAAAGAAAAATTAACATTTTTATGACGTGGTGTTATAATTTCCTCTTTTTTAAAAAAAAAATGAAAGGCAGTTACACAAAAATTTAGAATCTAAATAAGGCACAAAAATACAAAAAATAAAAATCTAAATAAGACAGAAAATCCAAAATTAAAATAATAATAATAATAATTTAGAACAGGGGAGCCAAAGTGCAGCAAACCAGCCCCGGCCAGCCTCCAGGCAACCAATGTCCACAGCAAACAAATAACAGCTGCAAATCAACACAAAAATGTTTATTTCTTCTGTAGAAAAAAACAACGAAGTAAATGAGAAGGCAGAAAATTTCCATAACATTCTGAAGGGTTATGCATGGTTACATGAATGCTTTATGAATCTTATGAGTATGCCCTACTCGTGAAGTACTTAAGCCTCGTAGAAAGTTGTAAATATATATGTGTGTGTGTGTTTCTTTCATCGAGAAGTACCAGTGTTACGCTGATGCATGTTTGCATGAATGGTTTTTCGCATTTGTGTTTGTTCAACATAAGGAGTTTCTGAACTCTTCCAGCTTCCACTCCACTTCAATGGAAATATCTTCATTTTTCGTTTTTATCATACTCTCAAATCTAGGCGCTGCCTAACCAGTTTTGAGCCGCCAATTACTGTAGATTGTTACATTGGACAGATAAGTTTTCTTCGTAGCTCATCACTGTATAGTTACGAGTGGGACCCCACTTTTTAATATTGAATCCTTCTAACGTTGGATAAAAACTTCCATAAAGCCTGACCACTGATGTATTGCACGAGTCTTCTGCTCCTCTTCTATACCCTTGTCTACTTGTTTGGCAGTTAAAAAATGTCTGCTTGGTGGGGAAGAAAGTGCAGCAAGAACAAAGGAATACAGAAGCAGCAAGTTGTATACCACGACTCACTTCGTACCCACCCCCTCAATCTGTCCAAATCATCGAACAAGAACGACAACACCAAGGGCAAGGACAAGGAAACGCCCACGAGCTTAGTCAATGACTTCGACGGCTACTCCGTGTTTTCAGGTTTCGATTCCGACAGCGGCGACAGGAGTGGCCATCCGCTACCTCGGTGGTCGACTTCTTTTCTTTTCTGGTGTTGCTGTTGTCCGACTTCGTCCGTGAAGGATCATATCCCCGGGGCTGCGGTCGGGATGGGATCCCGCTCGGGTTCGTTTTCGGGCGTGAGCACTTCTTGGTCCTCCGACGATCAGCCGGTTTCTCAGGAAAATGGGCAATTCGGTGATTTCAGGTTGGTTTTTGGCGGCGTTGATTTTCTGGGCGTTTGATTGATTAATGGATCGTTTCTGGCGTCATTAATGATGTTTCTTACTTCGATTGGTTCGAGCAATTTAGGAGTATTATTTCATTTGATTTGCAAAAGAGGCACTTTCTCTCTCAATTTTTTTCTGGTTTGCAGTCGAACTTAGTAATCTCAACTCATCTTTACAATTTTTTAAATCTTAACATAAAATATAATAAATAATTTAATTTTTTTAAATATTAAAATAATAATAATATTAAAAAATAATATTCTAATAATATTTTATCATCTTAACTCAATTCAACTCAACTTACTTCAACATCCAAACACATCTTTAATCACTTCAACATCCAAACACATCTTTAATCACGTGGGTAAAAGTCCAAACACATCTTTAATCACTTCAACATCCAAACACATCTTTAATCACGTGGGTAAAAGTAATGAGGGATTTTATGGATGAATGGTAGGCATAGATGATTATCCTTGACAAATGATTAGAAGTTGTGATGAAAAGGAAAGCTGTAACCTTTCAAGTATCAAGTTCTATATTATGCTGTACAATCTTGATCACCTGCGTTTTATGCTTGAAACCAAGTGCTGACTCCTGACTGTTATTGGTCTCTGTTTCCTAGTTCAATCAGCAATGCTTTCTCCAAAACAGACCTCAACAAATATTTTCAATTATGCTTCTTTCTTTCATAATAGTGTGAACTGTAACCCACGCTATATCTTTGATTGCAGAGGACAAGGTGATACCAAAATAAACGTGAGATCAAGAAGCCCCGGCCAAGGGTCGAGCGGCCCCACAAGCCAAACATCACTTATTCACCCACGATTAAGCGACTTGAGTCTGGAGTCTCTAACAGTAAAGCAAGAAGGCAGGAAGAGTCAATTTTTTCATCTGCCTCTTCCTGTTTCTCCAGTTTCTCCTACTATCCTTTCTGCCTTACCAAACACAAACATAAGTGGAGGCATAAAAAGCACAACTTCTACACAGTCCCAGTGGAAGAAAGAAAGGCTTCTCGGAAGGGGTACTTTTGGGGATGTATACGTTGGATTTAATAGGTAATTTGAAGTGCTTATTATATATCTTTAGTTCTAATGTAAAATACAATTACACATCCTGTGGTTTAATGCAGTTTTACTGACACCCTGGGTTTTCGATTTTTCAATTCACACCTCTTGCAGTATATAATTCTTCAAATCAATTACTTTACTTTCTTCCACCTTTGATTAGATTCATTAGCGAAAATTAGTCTGCATGAGATTCAAGTGAGCCCACAGGTATCAATAGATTTATCTCAAAATTTCTATTGAGATAAATGAACTTAGAATGAGTGTTACAAGGAAAATGCATGCTTATGGTCAGATTCTAAGTACCTTGAATTCATAAACTAAACTAAATTTCTTATGGTGCTTTAACTGTCAAAATCAACAGTAACTTTTTTGTTGGGGGAACTGCATGGACATGCCTGTTAGTATATTTCATTTAGTGCAGCAGTAAGGGGGAACATTCTAAGGTGTTATTAACAGTGAAAGAAACCGTATGTCGGGATAAATATCAGAAAACTGATGTAGCATTGTATATTTTGTTGAGCATTTCTATATGTTGAGCATTTCTGTTTTCAACAGAAATTCTCAACTCCATGGCCTGGAGGTGCATGTGAGTTGCCATGTGTACCGGAGGTGCACACATGTTTCATGTGTATGGGAAGTGTGAGTGGTCCACATGGTCTGTCATGTGACAATTTCACTTTGGGTATATCCACATGGATATGAAATACTCATCAGCTATGTCAAGAAATAGACTCTAGAAAATTGGAGTAAGAGTGGCATTTTCCTATTTTCTTACTTTTCAACGATGTGTTTGCAACTATAACAGTGAAAATGGGAACATTTGTGCAATAAAAGAAGTCAGGGCCGGTTGTGATGATCAGATATCAAGAGCATGTCTCAAGCAACTGAACCAGGTAACATGTTCAGTAATTTATTTATTCCCTTAACTTATCACATTTCAACAGAATTTTTTCTTGTCCATCAGGAGATAAATTTGCTCAGTCAGCTTTCACACCCAAACATATGTCAATACTATGGAAGCGAACTGGTAAGAGTTGATCTCATAAAGACCATTAATACAGCAAGACACACACAGTTAGATTGATAATCAATCTATGTAAATATAATTGTGAATATTGAAAGCCTGCTTTTGTTATATCTCTGGATTACCATGTTCTTAGGGCGAGGAAACACTTTCAGTTTATATGGAATATGTCTACGGTGGCTCGATCCATAAATTACTTGAAGAATATGGTTCGTTTAACGAATCTGCCATTCAAAATTATACCTGGCAGATTATTTCTGGGCTTGCCTACTTACATGGAATAAATACAGTGCACAGGTACTTGGGAAATTGTAGTCACGGTTCTTGAGTAGTTTGTTCCTGGAATTGCAGCTTTGTTAATTTCTTTATTATTATTATTATTATTATTTAAGTAATGTGTTCTCTTGGCAGAGACATCAAAGGGGCAAACATTTTGGTAAATGTTAACGGTGAAATCAAGTTGGCAGACTTTGGCATGGCCAAACATGTACATTTATCTTTCCCTAAACAGAAGTTACTTCTAGAACACTAGGAGAAAAGTCAGTGTCAATCTGTTTCTGATTTATTTACTCACATGTGTGGGAGCAAGGTTTCACACCAAATATTGAAAACCAAAATACTCACAATTTAAGCTCTCTCCCACTCTCTCTGTGTTTTCTATTAAACAGGAGTAATGTTAGGGACAAGTCCCAAATGCACAAGCGCGAGACTTGTATATTTGGGCCTGCTATCTAGGATGTAGGGCATATAATCTAACTAATATTATGGAGCAAGCCTGATGTATTGGTGAGCCAAAAGCATGTATGACCTGTGAAGTGTAAACTTTGAGTGCTTTCCTATTTGTAGTTAAAGAAGGATTCTAATTTTTGGTTCTTCTGGTGCAGCTAACAGGTTGTTTCTCAATGCTTTCTAAACCTTACTGGAAGGCGCCTGAGGTAGATCCTCTCTCTCTCTCTCTCTCTCTATTACTGTTCACTAAGGTGTGTTACTCATGCTCCTCATTGCTTTTCTAATATCAGGTTATAACGAACACAAATGGACCCAGTCTTGCTGGGGATATTTGGAGCGTGGGTTGTACAGTTCTTGAAATGGCAACTTCTAAACCACCATGGGGCCAGTATGAACAGGTGCGATATAAGATATTCAGCAGTTCTTTTGTATAGAACTGATTTTGTATTATGGTCATCTCTGAAGTACAGTTTGTAGAACCAAAATGGTTATGTTGTGTTGGTTTAAACAGGCGGCTGCAATGTTCAAAATTTTAAACCGCAAAGATGGCCCTGAAATTCCTGAACACCTTTCCAATGACGCAAGGAATTTCATCAAGCTGTGCTTGCAGAGAGACCCGACAGCGCGGCCTACTGCCTTGCAACTGCTACATCACCCTTTTATTCGAGACCAGGCAACAAGGATTGGGTGGCAAATATGAATGTGAACAAGGGAACCTTCCATAACATGTTTGATGGAACAAAACAAAACATAATCTCATAACATGTTTACAACGAAATGCGTTTGTGCTCATAAACGGTTCAATTTCCAAAGGCTTTGGTAAATTGAACTGGAATGTGTGTTCTATGGTCGTACTTTTATCGAAAGCTTAAACAAAAGATGACTGTAACTTTGACATATTGGCCTATAAACATATCCCTTGAAAATCAAAGAACATTGTTTATTCAATCCTAATTTCCACGTGTAAGTTTTATTTGACATGAAAATGAATGCTTTTCATAAGCCTCATCTAACTGTTGGCATGAGAATTGCATGGAATCATCTTTGGAGATGAAAAGCTTAGAAAAATAATTTCTATAAACCTCTATTTTTTTTTCCTTTTCATTCGTTTTAAAGTTTGGATTTTGAGCCAATCTCATACTCCCTTCAAACTTTCTGAGCAGCCAGTGTAAGAGAACTCCCATTCAAATAGACCAATGAGTGATTTAGATTCAGAGATGAGTTAAGATGGTTTGTGAATAGTAGAATAAAAGTTGAATTGTTTATTATATTTTATGTGAAAATTTGAAAAAGTTGTTTTGGAATTTGAAAAAGTTAAATTATTTATTATATTTTGTGTGAAAATTTGATAAAGTTATAAGTATGAGATGAGATGAGTTGAATTTTGAATTCAAACGAAACCCAAATATCACTTCTGAGTGAAAGAAATTATACGATGATGGCATTGTTCCCCACTTCAAGAGCCCAGGAAAACAGCTCTCCTTTTGTATCATAGTTTTCAATTCCATTTCATTCCGGTCGAAATTTTCTATTCCAATGTAATATCAAAATACATTATATCTCCTTGTTCTGTTTCGTTTCAAATTTCGGCCCATATACAACCTATCCAGAAAAGATAAAATAAAAACATAGCCATATACAGCCTACACAATAACTAACCTTTTGTTCTGTTTCGGTGTAGTATCAGAAATTTTCCGTTCCGGTGTAGTATCGATACATCATACCTCCTCATTTTGTTGGTTCCAAATTTTGGCCCATATACAACCTATCTAGAAAAAATAAAATATAGCCATATACAACCTACACAATAACTAACCTTTTGTTCTGTTCTCCTTCTTCTATTTTGGTTTGGCCTTTATAGACAAGCTATAACCAGAAGGTAATGTGATTCCAAAACAGAGGATGTCAAATATGCCCTTTCACATTGGTATTAATATATTTAATAATAAATGAGGGTCCTACACTATGATCTTTAAAGCAGTTCATCCAATTTCTATAAATAAAATAAAGGGAAGTCGGTGCAGAGGAATGATATCATAGTAATCTGTTATCTTTACCATATTCTTCATTATCTGATGGTCAAGAGAGACAAAGTAATATTTGTGAAGGTTGAGTGAGTGGAAGTGTGTGAGTTTTTAGATTTTGCAGGAATATTTTTTCTTTATTTAATTAATTAATTAATTCTATGGAAGGAAATATTCAAAGCCAATTTCAGTACTTGATTTGCTAGTGTTCATTACCGTGTTGAATCAGTCAATCAATGAATCCATTGTTGCTAGAGTCAGAGACAGAGAACCAGAGCTCACGTGTTCCTTTTTTTGTAAATGTTGACTTAAAACAAATGTATAGGATTTTTTGTTGGAAATTTTTAACCCAAGCCCACGTGGTTTGTCCATTTGAGGATTCGTCCTTGGTGCGCTTGTTCTTGTTTTTTTGTTAAATCTAACCCCTCGTAGCAAGACCATGATGAACAACTTAATAAGATTTTGAGAAATTTTACTTATCAGCTACTGTTCATTACCACACTCCACACTCATATTTATTTTTTTTTTCATAAATCGTGGGATATTTTTCATAAGATGTGAGGTAGTGAATAGTGACTGATGAAATATTTTTTTAAAATCTTAGAAGCAAGTCAACGTATATATTACTTGTTTGCTTCTTAATTGTGAGATTTGGGTGTGGAAATATGTTTCCAATTTCAAGAATTGATGTCATTTATTTGAGAAATAGTGAAAATAAATCAAATCCTAGCATGTTATCAATGGGTGAGCACATGGTATTAGACTAAGTTTAATTAAGTAACAAAAGCGTGCACACGTGAAGTCAAGTCAGAATGTGAATCGATCGCTAATAGAGTTAGTATGAAGTAAATTTTAGTACTAACACGAACATTTTCAACTAAAAATTCATCAATAATTTTACGTAATCATGTGGAAGAGAAAATACATGAAAGGTGATCACATGATAGTAGTGTGGCTCCCACACTTCCAATTCTCCAATCTTCCAATAGTGACATAAATATTATAATATCTTCAGTTTACTGAGAATATGATAAATGAAATTTTGTGTTATTTATTTTTAAGATTAAATAATTTTTATTATTTATAATGATTTCATGAGACTCTAACTACGGCATTGTCTAATCATTTTGCAGTATAAAAATGTAATATTTGATGAACAATATTAGAACAACTCATGGATTATGAGAAAGAGTCCTTACTAATTTTTAATTACGATGGCTGTCCAAAACCATATACCTAATAAATAAAAAAACAAAAATCCCAATAACCATAAATTAGCCAATCAGCACGCTTTGGTCCCCCCAAATTTTCTTCGAGCCTTGTGCAATATACAGTGCAATTTGGAAAAAGAATAGTCTACGGATGCATGGCGGCTCCTCCCCTACTTTTTTTTTTTTGTCAATTTAAATTTAATTTATATTTGTTGTCAAATTATTTTAAAAAAATTATATTTATACGCAATTGCTCTGCACCCCTTTTAAAACAGTGAGAAGATATAAAATTTATATAAGAAATTTAATTTTTTAATAATAAATTCTATTTTTTTTTTCAATATGCGACGCTTATATTATTTATAATTGTATCTAATATTATTCATTATTTATTCTATTTAATTTCAGTTAATATTGAACCTCTAAAAAAGACACCATACGAAGTCGTTTTCATAGATTAGTTATCAGTAGATTAATTTCATATATATATACACACATTAAATATTTGACATAATTAGAAATAATGACTTTCGTTTATAAATAAATATATATATTTTTTTTTGAAAAAACACCAACATCATTGCTTAGACTTAGAAGACAAACTAAAATAAGGGAAAAGGGGGACGTACCAACAGAGGCTGCGATCATGTTTGTTTCGTTAGATTTCTAAGATTTTTTTAGAAACTTCTTAAAAATTAGTTTCATGAGATTTTGTAAAAGTAACAATACCCATTAAAATATGCTAAGAGAAGTGAGAGATTTTTTTTTTAATTTTTTTGAAACTTGTTCTGATTTTTATTTATTACGAAAAATAAAATAAAGTATCTTAATAATTAATATTATTTTACCCTAAAAAAATTAAGATTATTTTAATACAAAGTTGTGAAAAAAAATACATTAGCCCCACCTCAAAAAGAGATCATTCCCTATCCTATGTTCCTCTGGTACATCTACGTACAAAGATGGATTTTGTTACGTACGAGTAACTTTACGTATTAATTTATATATTAATATTGTTATTTTTATATTTTAAATTTAAATTAATACTATTTTTAATAAAATTTATTTTCTAACCAATCATATTGAATGAGTGCACGTATTAATGTGTAGAATCACTTATAATTAAATTTTTCCTATAAAAATATTTACAAAAAGAGAATTAGAGATTATCGGTATATCACTGTACACAATTTTCAATTTCCTTCTTCTCTTTATATAGTTGTATTTCGCTCACATTTAAAGATTTTGGCTCGTATTTTGTAGAAAAGAATAATACTCAATATAGTTTTAGAGTATGCAGTTCACGAGTACGTACTCTCTTTAAAAAATAGTAGCATTAAAAAAAATAAGATTTTCATATAAATTTTATATTTATCTAATTTTTTTAAAAAAAATACATAAAAATTAAATATTTTAAAATTGTAAATATCATTTTTTTTTTTTACGAAATATTCTATTCCTTCGTGTGCAGAAAATATACAGCTGTATGGAGCATGACTTTTAACCACCAACTTTGAAAAAGTACTGTTACATTTCTTGTAACAAAATGGATTGGGGTAGATAGAGTAGTACTAACCATTCTAAACATGGTGAAAGCGTGCACGTACGATGAAATTTGACAAAGAGATAGCACCCATAGATTTTAATGGTTTTAAACAATAAGTATGTCACTTATACATATATATATATATATATATTACTAGAAAAATAAGTATTTGTGACGAATTATTTACGATGAAAATATATTCAATTTAACAAAAAATAATCATTTTTATAAAAAATACCTGAGTACAATTAAACAATTTTCTTATAATAATACATACATATATACATACATATATATATATATAAAATTATATATAGAAAGAAAGTATGTTTGTTGAAGGACTTGTAATGCTGGATCAGTTTTGTTTAATAAACTGTAGCATCATCATCATTATCAAACTATACATAGTGGGGGATTATTAGATTAAGTAGTTGGATGTATTTCTTGTCCTTATTTGCGATTATCACAATGAAATTATTAATAAAATTGCATCACGAAACTAATCCATCTCCATCAACCTAACCACCATCCCAAGTACTTGGCAAATGACATCACAATACGCAGCATACATATTGTTTGGCATCTAGGATGGAAAATAAGATGGAAAAAACTACTATGTCGTCTAAAACTTATTTCTCCATTTGACAATTCAGTGATTTTGTTTTTTTTTTTTTGTTTTGTTTACTTAATGATGAAGGAAGTGAGTTTAAGTGTATTAGTATATTTTTTATTTTTTTAAAAATATTAAAAAAAAGTGAATAGAAAAATAGAAAAAAAAGGTTATAAAAATAACTAGCAGTATAAACGAGTGGTCAAATAAAATTCACCAAAAAAAAAAAAAAGGATGAAAAATAAGATAACACAACTCTCGAGAGGCTGATTACAATAAATATGTAGATACTATTAACGCCGTGTTTCGTACGTAGACATTACTTAATATATACAAAAAATTAGATCCTATATTTCGAAACTTTATGGATTAATTAAACTTAGTATCTCTTTTCATTTATAGAAAATTTAATGTTTTCAGTAAAAAGGCATTTAAAAATACATAACTTTGGTACGGCCAGGTTGAAAATTATAAAGTAAGTGATCCCCAGCCGTTCCATGTAATTAGTTATCCATAGCATAGAGAAATTAATTGGTGTTTAGAGAGAGAGAGAGAGAGAAATTAATTGGTCACATAAATATGAGTTATAACCATTGATATTCTTTATCATAATGTTACTTTTTGTATTTATTTTGTTTTAAAGTTTAAAAGTGTAGACGCAAGCATTTATTAATGTAGCTCCCTATTACTGTATCAACGGGCAAGCTGATCTGAGGCCCTCAACGCAACAAATGAAATTCTTATACGTAAGCAATTATCATGTAAATTTCATAAGTCACATTACAGGATAGTAAAATTAAAAACACTACGAATTTCTTTTCTATCTCTGCACTCCCTCCTGAGTCCTCACTATCCGCATCGCTGCAACCCCCTCTGCACTCCACACTGCTGCAGCTCCACGTCCCGTCGCAGCATGCTAGAGATCTCCAGCCAATTGCAGTCTGATGAACCTCTCCAGTCTGTCGCAACTCATTGGACCCTTCAACTAGTTCCAGCCCTTCAGTCGTCGCAGCTCGACGAACCTCTCCAACCTGTCGGCTGTCGCACCCTGTAGCCAATTCCAGCCCTTCAACCATTGCAGCCCGACAAACCCACGAAAATCGATTTTGGCGTGAGTTTTTGGGTTTTCTTCGAAATTTTACTAGCAGAGAAAGAGGGAGGGAGAGAAGGAGGGGGTGGGGCACGGGCTTGAGGGAGGGGTTTGCAATTTCTGAGGGAGAGGAAAGAGAGTGGGAGGAAGGGAAAATGGGATACAGAGAAATGGAAGATTGTTTACTCAATCTGTTGCAATGCGATCACATCATTTACTATAAATGGGGTGCCTACGTGTCACAATTTTATTAAATACCCTTTTTTAGGGGAGAGCGGTAGTTATTGCAAGAAGATATTCTCTATAACCATTGAACTTCTTATCATAACGTTACTTTTTGTATTTATTTTGTTTTAAAGTTTAAAAGTGTAGACGCAAGCATTTATTATTGTAGCTCCCTATTACCGTATCAACAGGCAAGCTGATCTGAGGCCCTCAATGCAACAAATGAAATTCTTACACGTAAGCAATTATCATGTAAATTTCATAAGTCACATTACATGATAGTAAAATTAAATACACTACAAATTTCTTTTCTCCCTCTGCACTCCCTCCCGAGTCCTCACTACCCGCATTGCTGCAACCCCTTCTGCACTCCACACTGCTGCAGCTCCACATCCCGTCGCACCCTGTAGCCAATTCCAGCCCTTCAACCATCGCAGCCCGACAAACCCACGAAAATCGGTTCTGGCTTAAGTTTTTAGGTTTTCTTCGAAATTTTACTAGCAGAGAAAGAGGGAGGGAGAGATGGAGGGGGTGGAGCTAGGGCCAGGGCTCGACGGGAGGGAAGGAGGGGGTGGGCACGGGCTTGAGGGAGGGGTTTGCAATTTCTGATGAAGAGGAAAGAGAGTGGGAGGAAGGGAAAATGGGATACGGAGATATGGAAGATTGTTTACTTAATCTGTTACAATACGACCACATCATTTACTATAAATAGAGTGTCTGCGTGTCACAATTTTATTAAGGGGAGAGCGGTAGTTATTGCAGGAAGATATTCTCCATAACCATTGAACTTCTTATCATAATATTACTTTTTGTATTTATTTTGTTTTAAAGTTTTAAAGTGTAGACGCAAGCATTTATTAATGTAGCTCCCCTATTACCGTATCAAGGCCAACTATCATTTTAAAGATTAATAAATACAATCAAATCGAAGTAAAAAGTAAAATGAGAAATATATATATATATATATATATATATATTTAATATATATATCTAGCATTACTCTTTTAATTACAAATTATCCACGTAATTTTTTGAAGTTTCAATTATAAAAAGGAAGGCGCTATATTTTTTTCAAATTCATCTCACTTTGTTTCAAAGAAAAATTATATTCTCAAATATATATTTAATAAAGTGCTCACATGACATAATTGATTTAAAAAATAAAATTTAAAATTTAAATATTACAAATCAAATTTTATCATTTAAGTGATGTTCATAGTGTGCTACATAGTGGTGGGAGGAGGGCCTCTGCATCCGGCCCGCCCGCCACCCCCGTCTGGCCCTCACTTGGGGTGGGTAGGGGCACCAATCTGCACAAGCTGGAGACGGGGTTCAGACTGGGCCCAAGCTTGCTTAGATTTTCACCCATTCGCTTAGTCTAATATATATATTAGAAAAAAATAATATTTTTAATAAAATGACGCTATTTTGCTCTTATGTTTTGTTTTAAAATTCTCATTCCCTTGCATCTATCTCTCTTTCCTCTTTCAGTCTCTCTTTCATCTATTTTAAAGTCTCGTCCGATTGCCATCGTAGTTTCTCTCTCTCTGGAAGCTCTCTCTCGAACGATTCTGGACTAATCCACCCCAAACATCTGGATAAGGGCACCCACCCACGGGAGGCGAGGCTGGGGCTTGGTGGCCCAACTCTCCCCCTACCCATTCATAAGGGGGCCAACTCTCCCCCTACTCGAACGATCTCTAATCCACCCCAAACATCTGGATAAGGGCACCCACCCACGGGAGGCGAGGCTGGGGCTTGGAGCCCAACTCTCCCCCTACCCATTCATAAGGGGGCCAGAGCCTCCCCCATAAAGTACAAGTAGCACTTATAACTTTACAAACTAATTTAAGAATAGAATAATTCATATCCAAATAGTTTACCCATATCGTTATCTTGTAATTATATTAGTAAGAATTGTGTGTGGTGATGTAAGCAAGCAAGCAAATGGCAAGTGATGCACTTGCGCCAGTAAAAACTTGAATGACATGATCCTCATCCATGATCCAACCCCCTGCACAATTGTCGCACACACATACGCACCCACAATAATAATAAGAGAAATAATAATTAAAATTATGAATGTATAAATATCATATAATTATTTTAAAAAAATAAAAAAATATAGATTTATATAAAAATAATAACTTTTTAATAATAAATTTTATTTTTTAAAATTGATTATACAATATATATATATAACTCACAACTATATATAATATTATTTTAATAATAATAATAATAATAATAGCAGCAGCAGCATGAGAGCTTTATGCACACCTATATTTCAACCACAAGTTTATGCGAACTACTTTTTTTTTTTTTTTTTTGGTTCTAGCGTGTTTCTCCCTTTGTCTTTCTCTCAGTACTCATCTTAGAGTTGCTCAAAACCACACACGTGGACCGATTGAAATAATTTTTTTTTTTTTAGAGATGAATTATCATTAATTTTGAGTTTTTTATACTCTTAGAGATTTATGGCTCTTATATATTATTTTTATTTTAAAAAATTATTATTATTTTATTTTCAATGAGATTTATTTTTTTAAGATTAATATTTTTATAAATTTTAAGTTAAATACTTTTTATGATCTAAATAATAAATATTAAAAGTGACATTGTTAAAATATGAAATAAAATAATGCTGGACCCATATGATATAATATTATTTATTAGAGGAAGAAAAAAAAGAAAAAGATGAATTAATAGGACATTAAAAAAAGCCAACTAAATACCGTACAGAAACGGACAGACGTAAGCTGAGAACACGAACATACATGCGCACACTGACACACACATAATGTAACGTATTTTTTTGTACTAACACATTCTCTCTCTAGGAAATAGCCACGTCATTTCTCCCTCTTTATCCAACCACCGCATGCCTGCCCCTCTCTCTCTCTCTCCTGCCTGCCGTCCCCCAGACTCTCTCTCTCTCTCTTAGCTGTTCTTCACTGTAGCCCTTTGGCCCCGCCCCCACCCCACCCACTCTCTCGCGATTTTCTCCTCTTCTTCGTCGTCTTGGTATATATATAACCTCTACGAACCAAATCAGAAGGTTCTCTCTTTTGAGAGTCTTCTCCTCTTTCTACACTCTTGTTTACTAGATCAGCAGCTCAAAAATGCCTGCTTGGTGGGGAAGAAAGAGCAGCAAGAACAAAGGAGTACAGCAGCAACAGCAGCAGCAAGTTATATACAACAACCCAGTTGGCACACACCTCAATCTATCCAAATCCTCGATCAGCAATGACAACACCAAGGGCAAGGACAAGGAAAAGCCGACGAGCTTCGACGAGCTCTTCTCGCGTAATTCGCCGCGTACCAGCAAGGACTTCGGCGGCTCCTCCGGGTTTTTGGGTTTTGATTCGGACAGCGCTGGGAGGGTAAGTCATCCGCTACCTCTGCCGTCGACTTCGTCCGTGAATGATCATATCCCTGGGTCTACGCTCGGGTTGGGATCCGGGTCGGGCTCGGTTTCGAGCGTGAGCTCCGATGGGTCCTCTGAGGATCAGCCGGTTGCTCAGGAAAATGGTCAATTCGGTAATTTCAGGTAGGTTCTCTGGGGGCGTTGATTTCTAAGGGCTTTGGTTGATTAGATTTTGTGTCGTATTATGGATAATTAGATTCTAGGCGTTCGATTGATTGATGGATCATTTCTGGTGTTATTAATGATGCTTTTTGTTTCGATTCGTTCGAGCAATTTAGGAGCTTTAATTCCATTGATTTGCAAAAGGGGTTCTTTCTCTCTAAAAATCTTTGGCTATATTGGGGTAGTTTTTCTGATTTCCACTTAAACCTCAACAGGGGTGTTTGATTTCCAATCAAAAATCGACGTATGGGGTTTGCCATCGGTTTTCTCTGTCAGCCCTTTTAAATTCGAGATTTTCTGCATTTTTTTCTCCTCTTGTCATATTTAGATAGCTGTGTTCTGGGGCTTTCATTTTTACAACCAACTTACACCACGTGGATCCGCCGACAGTTTTTGCTCTGACACACGAACTTAGTTTCAGTTTTGTCCATTTCTGTATTTGCACTGCCTGCCACGCTAACAGCCTAGCCAAGTATTTATTTGTGTTTTGTTGGTTTTCTTCCCCTGTAAATAGATGCTTAATGATTAAAAGTTAAAGATAAAAGTAGTTTTCATGAAACCTGAGGCTGTAGCTTTGCAAGTTCTATATTATTCTGGACAACCCATCATGCTGGATTTTCTGTTAGGGTGCTCCCTAGTGGTCAAAGGGCGGGCTTGGGATGTGCTATAAACTCAGACATCCTAGGTTCGATTCCACGATTGGAGATCCCTGGACTACCTGTTACATGATTCTGACGGATGGGTCGTGTATATGGGATTTAATCTGCAAAAGTGGGTCTGAAGGGCATTGCCATGGTGAGGTTCCACGTCATTGAAAAAAAATTTATGCTTGAAAATCTTGTTCACGTGCGTATTCTGTTTGAAATCAAGTAGTACTCAATTGTTATTAGTCGCTGCTTGTTAGTTCAGTTAGCAATCATTTTTAGTTGGTATCTTCCATGTAACAGTGAGCTTGTTCATCTCACTATGAAGGAAGATGGCCAGAATTTGAGGACAATGGAGTTCACTTTGTCATAAAACCGAGAAATTAATTAAAAATAACCTCACCAGGCAGTAAGCTTCAATCCTACTCATGCAACTCTGTATAGAAATTGCGGTTCTTGGGCTGAGCCTGTCATGGAAACGGATATGGGTGGCTTGTGATTAGTCTATTGTCCACATGAAATGCCAAAACAGATCTCAATGAACAATTTCAAATATGCTTCTTTAATAACAATTTCAGTGATGTACGATGCCAATAGTGATCTGGAGTTGAGATTCTAGCATTTGCCTCTTCTTTTAACAGGGGCTCATGCAGGCAGATACTCTACATGTGTTAATTGTCTATTTTTATTTACTCAAAAAGAAAAATAATATTGTGAATTTAACCCACGTTATATCTTGATTGTAGGGGACATGGTGATATCAAGTTCATCATGAGGTCAAGAAGCCCCGGTCCAGGGTCGAGGGGGCCCACAAGCCCCACATCACCTCTTAACCCAAGATTATGTGGCTTAAATTTGGAGTCTCCAACAGGAAAGCAAGAAGACGGGAAGAGTCAATCTCATCGTCTACCTCTTCCTCCAGGTTCTCCTACTAGCCCTTCTGCCTTGCCCAACACAAGAACAAGTGGAAGCATGGAATTCACAACTTCTACAAAGTCCCAGTGGAAGAAAGGAAGGCTTCTGGGAAGGGGGACTTTTGGCCATGTATACCTCGGATTTAATAGGTGATTGAAGTGCTTGGTGTGTGTGTATTTTGATAAATAAAGTGCTTGGTATATATTGCATAGTCCTAAAGCACCTCCTTTGGTTTAATGCAGTTTTATTACTCCCTGATTTTTTATTTTTTCTAATCACACCTCTTGTGGTGTCTAATTGTTGGAGCAATTGATTTCACTCTGGTATAGAATTAATTTTATTACTCCATATTTGTGTACAATCATATCACTCTGGTATCGAATTAGTTTTATATAACTAATTTTTGTTAATGATTTTAATTGGAAGTGGATGGAAGTTAGTTATAAAAATTGGACACAATAAGGATTAAATATAAAACCTAGAGTATGAGTTGAGTTATTTTAATTCACGTGTGTATTTCACCTAAGAATAAATGAAGTTACAATGAGTGTTATGGAGAAAATTCATGCCTATGGTTAGACTTGAAGTACCTTGAATTCATAAACTACGCTAAGTTTTTTTACTGTGCTTGAACTGTCGAAGTTGACAGAAACTGTTCATCTCGTGGAAACTCATACACATGCCTGAGGTGCTATTAACAACAGAAAGAAACCATATCTCCAGATGCATATTAGAAGACTGATGTAGTTTTGTTATTCTGTTGAGACACTTTATATGTTCAACATTCTTTGTATTCAACAGAAACTCTTAAGTCTTAACTCCATGACCTGGAGGGCCATGTGAGTTGCCACGTGTGTACCAGAGGTGCACATATGTTATGCAATCAATATTATAGACATGAAGTTTATGGATAATGTGAGTGGTCCACATGGCCTGCTATGTAACAATTCTCTTTTGGCATATCCACATGGACATGAAAAGAACTCAGCAGCCATGTCAATAAAAAGAATCTAGAAAATTGGAGTAAGACCAGTATTTTTCCTATTTTCTTACTTTTCCAATTGATCTGTTTGCAACTACAACAGTGGAAGCGGGCAAATGTGTGCAATAAAAGAAGTCAGGGTTGCTTGCGATGATCAGACATCAAGAGAATGTCTCAAGCAACTAAACCAGGTAATTTCTTTTGATAAAAAAAAAAAAAAACTAAACCAGGTAATATATTTATTATTTATTTATTCCCTCAGCACCTTTTAACTGAAATTATCCTTGTCCACAGGAGATAAATTTGCTCAGTCAGCTTTCACATCCAAACATTGTGCGATACCATGGAAGTGAATTGGTAAGAGTTGATCTCATTAAGACACATGGTATGCGCTCTAGACACAGTGAGACACACACAATTAAATAATAAAATATATGGAGATAATTGTGAGTATTGAAGTTTGCTTTTGCTATAACTCTTGATTTCCATTTTCTTAGGGTGAGGAAACACTTTCAGTTTATTTGGAATATGTCTCTGGTGGCTCAATCCATAAATTACTTCAAGAATATGGTCCATTTAAGGAACCTGTTATTCAAAACTATACCAGGCAGCTTATTTCTGGGCTTGCCTACTTACATGGAAGAAATACAGTGCACAGGTACTCAACAGATTGTAGTCTTTGTTCTCTTGTAGTTTTTTCCGGGATTTCTTTAAAATTGTTAAGTAATGTGTTCTCCTGGCAGGGACATCAAAGGGGCAAACATTTTGGTAGATCCTAATGGTGAAATCAAGTTGGCAGACTTTGGCATGGCCAAACATGTACATTTATTTTACCCTATAAACACTGAAGTATACTTGTAGAACACTAGGGGTAAAGTCACACTTCATTTTATTGCTAGGACTATAAATATCTCAAACAATAAAGTAGTTACAATCTACTAGTATAAAGCAAGCATGACATATTGGTGAGCCACAAACATATTTGACGTGTAAACTTTGAGAATAGTATGTTTTTTTATTCTTCTTTCTATTCATGCATTCCCATCAGTAGTTAATAAAGGTTTCTGGTTTTTTATTCTTCTGATCCAGATAACAGCTTGTGCCTCAATGCTTTCTTTCAAGGGAAGTCCTTACTGGATGGCACCTGAGGTATTATCTCACACACACCCCCACTCCCAAACCTCCATTCTTATTCTCACTCACATGCTGATTATCCAAATTTTCCTCCTTTTAAGCCTTCAAGTTTTCCCATTACTGCTCACTAAGGTGCATTTTATTTATATTATTCCTCACTTGTTTTCTAATTGTAGGTTGTTATGAACACAAATGGATACAGTCTGGCCGTGGATGTTTGGAGCTTGGGATGTACAATTCTTGAAATGGCAACATCTAAGCCACCGTGGAGCCAGTATGAAGGGGTGCGATACATAAGATAATCAGAAATTCTTTTGTATATAACTGATTTTATTATGGCCATCTCTGAAGTGCTCGTTGGTCCAAATTTGTCTTGCTCTGTTGGTTTAAACAGGTGGCTGCAATATTCAAAATTGGAAACAGCAAAGATGTCCCTGAAATCCCTGAACACCTTTCGAATGATGCAAAGAATTTTATCAAGTGGTGCTTGCAACGAGAACCATCAGCACGGCCTACAGCCTTGCAATTACTAGATCACCCTTTTATTCGAGACCAGGCAACAAATAGAGTAGTAAATATGAATGTGACCAAGGACGCCTTCCCTTACATGTTTGATGGAAGCCGCACACCGGTAATGGCTAAGATTCCTTCCACAAAAAATATCTGAGTCTATACCTTCTAAATTCTATATTAGGGATCCTGATATATGATGTCTGTTTGAATTTGATTCTTTTTGAATTTATACATACTTTTTAGTTTTTTCGATAGATATCCCACTAATAGACAACACTGCTATTAAGAAGTTTAGGGAACTTGCTTTTTTAATTAAATGCATCTTTTATTGTAAAGGAGCCATATTATCGACTCACAAATTACTTGATTATTTCACTCCATGGTTTCCAAATCAGAGAGAATATCATCACATATTGTTTAGGACTTCCACTGTGGGGCGTTTGTGCTAAAAGATGGTTTTTAAGTATCTCTTAAGTCTTTCGTAAATTGAGCTGGAATGTGTGCGCTATGGTTGTACTTTTATTGCAAGCTTTAAACAAGAGATAATCGTAACTGTGACATATTGATCTATATACATATATATCTTGAAAATCTCTTTACATTGTTGATGAAATCCTAGTTCAACCTTTAACTTTTATTTGGCATGAAAAATAATGCTTGTCATAAGCCTTATACAGTTGGCTTGAGAATTAGAATCATCTCTTGCGATAGAAATTTTAGAAAATATATTCTAGTTCCATCCTCTCTTTTAGAAGATCAGGAATTCCTCAGTGGCCATTGGCTTCGATTAATTTACGTCTATACACATCTAATTTTTTTCAGTCATTCAAGTTGGGACTTGTGCTAATCTCTTACTTGCTTATAACTTTCTGAGCAGCCAGTATTAGAACTCCATTCAAATAGAACGAATATCACTTCAAGTGATAGAAATTATGCAACGATGCCAGTGTTTCCCACAAGAGCTATGAAAAGCCCAAGGTAGTAACATCCTCCCTTTTTATCCTCATTCAGGCTTTGCTGTTGCATGACATTATAAAATGACTTTGATTTCATATTTCTACGTGCAGGGATAGTATCAGAGCGATTACGTCTTTACCTGTATCACCCTGTTCAAGCCCATTGCGACATTATGGAACTGGACACAAGAGCTGTTTCTTATCTCCTCCTCACCCAACTTATGCTATTATGGGACAAATTGGCAAGAACTTGAATGAGTACTCGTCTTATACAACGATTAGACCGAACGCAACATTCGCCCTTGAACCTTGGCAGGAGATCTCCCCATACAGCATTCATACCCCCAGTGGATCACCAAGAACAAGACCTATTTGAATATGTAAATACCAGCAAAAGAATTAATCTTCCTTAGTCACTCCATAATGGTATATGGATTAGAGCCACACTTCTGTATTAGGAGGATCTAGTATTCATGCTCCTTTCATCTTTTCTGACAGTTTGGGCTCTATTTGCTCACTTCTTTTAGGACGAGTGGATTCTTTATGCACGGGGTGCTTGAAGGGAGCAGTAAGAGCACCAAAATTTCATTGTATGGGGGGAGCAAATGCTGGATGTACTGATCTTGTAACAATATATTGATATTTGTAAATGGAAGGTGGGTCACCTTGTTTGTAACATGTCATTTATAATGTATATTAGTCCAAGGCATAAGATAAGTGGTTATTCTTCTATTCCGGCACTCTAAGCAAGTTTTGATAGCTCCCTTGACCTCACTGTTTATAACTGTGGTTCAAGCTAAACAAAAGTTTTCCAGCTTAGAAGACTCATCGGTTCTCGTCCTGGTCCGGCCGTCCAATGTCGTCTGCCGATGCTTACCTTGTCAAACTTTGAGGTATGATTATGAATTAATGTTGACATATTTGGAGATGAAGAAAAACAAACTTTAGCTTGATTATTCAACTCTTATGTCGGTACCAACTAGGCTTTTTATTCGTCCTATTTAGTTATGAAATGGAACCCTCTTTGAGACAATTGTGAGGATCATTCTAATATTCTAACATGTAAACAGACAAGATGAATTTGGATGCCGTATCATTCTAGGAAGCTGCTTAGCTTCACGCCGATGATGTCAACTCCTCTTGTTCATTTTGTTTTATTTTCTAACACTTTCCTCTTGTGCAGGTATTTGTCTAAAGCTGGACTCTCTCTCTCTCCCTCTTACCTTTCTTTGTTTTTGTTTTTTTTTTTTCTTCCAGTTATTGTCCATCTCTATCTTTTTCTGTTTATCGAAGAAAAATGTTGTCTTGAATTCTGTCCACTTCCAACTTTTCTCTTGCAGCTAAGAAATGAGAAATGCTTGTATGCCACCTGAGTTTGCCTACTTATTTTGACTGTTCATGTATTTTATTTTATTTTTAATTTTTTTTTACTAAATGATTAGAAAATTGATTTTTAGTGTATTGGTGTATTTTTTTATTTTTTAAAAATATTTAAATATGTTAAAAATATATGAAAAGAAAAAGGAGGAAAAAAAGAAAAAGAAAAATTTGTGTTAAGCGGCACGCTCAGCAGGCGGTAGCCTAGTACTACTCTTTTCAAATTTGAGAACTTTTAACTCTATTATTTGTCATAACTGACAGGAAATCATGTAACTTATAACGCATTCGCTTGTATATCTTTAATACATTGCTGCTAAATACTTCTTTCTTTACGATAAAAAAACGAAATCTCAGCAAATTTACCCAAGAGATCATCGTCATTTTCTTGCAAAACAGTGATGTACAAAAGATACAGAAACAGTTCCAGATGGGAATCAGAAACCAAGAAACTCCCATGATGTGCTTTCCACATAGCGAGCGATGCCATAGGGTTAGGATCTAGGAATGTAGATCACATTCTCTCGTAATCGAGTTTATCCGACTGCACATAAACATGAGAATCAGATCAAACAGAAAGTTTCAAAAGTCGAGTGAAGCAAGGTGCTGAGGGCATCTGCTCTGCGGCTCAAGGCCATTGTCATGCAGCTTTGTTCTCAGGTTACCAATCAAATAAGCCAGAGTCGGACTCCTAAGAAACTGGCATGATAATACTGACTGTGACCAAATTGCTGATTTGCAATGGTTAAAGTGCTGGATTCTTAGATGGAATCATTGTCAAGCTAAATTAGCCTGGAAAGGATATATGAGCTGAGCTTGAGTTCAGCCAAATGAAACATGATTCAAGATTAAATTGGGCTTGATGGACTTGGATGAGCTTGATCCCAATCAAAGTTCAATCCCATAAAGATTTATAATCAAATATCGAGCTTGTTGGCGCCCTCAGGCAAGCATAATGAAACATCCATTAAAATAAACTGTTAGCAGTACCTTGATAAGCATATCTGTTGGAAGCCAAGCTGGTGCAGTTGGGATACCAACCCATGCAATCTGTTAAATTTTCATCATCTAGTCAGATCCAACATTTGTTTTCTTATTATTATTTTTTGTTGAAGCTATTCGGCAAGACCAATTTGGATTATGCAGTTTTCTGTGAAGGTTTTATGCAGGTTATTTAGTACACTATTTGGTTTTATGCAGATTTAGTTGGTTTAAATTGATTCATTAAGATTTGAGCTTTGTTTGTTTATATTGAATAACTGTATAGGGTTTGACTTAGTCTATATCTTTTTTTGATGCCTAAGTTTGGATTCTATGATTGTATGTAATCCCTAGGCATCTGCTTGTAACCACGGTATTCCTCTGCCATAAGTGAGAGCTATCAATAAAATTGGGATACCGTTATCTTCTTAAAAAATAAAAAAAAGTCAGATCCAACATTCTCTAACCTATCAGATTTCTCATATCTTCAGCCTAGTAAGTTCAATGCAAATATTGCTGCTTTTGTATATAAAGTAGAAAGGTTTGATATTGGTCTGACAGTTGAGAAAATGGTGTCAAATTTAATAACATCTTATATCCAGCATCCCAAGGTGTTTTGAGCAGCAGACTAATTTTCAACGTTTCAGTGAGATTCAAGGTTTTATGATGAATGAAAGAAATAGAATCACTTACAAGAGCATACTCTCCCGTCTCAAAAAGACGTAGATCCAAGACCTAGAAGATTAGCATGCTGCCAGTTAGAAATGTGAAATGGCCACCAAAAATGCCTCACTTGGACATGCAACTACTATGCCTTAAATCATGAGTGCTGCTAGAGATTCTAAGCAAGGTCTACCTCACCACGGTCTTCATAAATGTAGTCCAAACCTTTGTAATAAGGTGGATGCCCAACAGATAGATACTGAAAATTTGAATCAAATATCTCAGTATTCCAGTATATGCCAAGGCTAAAATATAAGGCATGCCCAATTGAAAGGAAAGATTAGGAAGAGTATAAGACCCATAATCTCAATCTCTGCTATAAACAAACATGTTCTGTGCAGAAAATCGTAGCAAAAAGTTGTCATATGGATAAAAATCTTCTCTGTACAAGTACTAGAACTAGATTTTTTTTTTTTTTTGGGATTTATTTGTATATAGAGAAAAAAATAGAAGCATTTCTTCAATAAAAAAGGCCAACTTATACTTACATTAACACTATTGAGATACTTCTCCTTGTCCACCCTCACAATCTGACCTTTCTTCACTGTCCCAAGAGAAGAAAAACGAAGAACAATAGCAGGGAAGATAAGAATGAGCATCTTTGTCCTTTTTCACTTCCAAAACAAGCAAAAAATTGTCATGAAATTTCAGAACTCACTCGAATATACAGGCTTTTTGGGGAGCTTAGAAGGTTTTGTTGAGGGTTGGGCATTAGAGGAAGACTCTTCTTCGCTCTTTGTCTGCGTAGTCTTTTCCTCACCTGGTTCCGCGGCTTTTACGGCTCTAATTGACTGCAAGCGAAGAGGGTTTCTTCTTGAGGTAGGAGGGAACCGAGAGAGGCATGAGAAAGAGCTCTGAGAGAGAACTGCAGTGAAAGCCATGGAAGAGAGAGCCATGTGTGACTCCTCGGAAAGTTTCAAGAGTTTCTCACTACAGTCTTGTAGAGATAAGAGATGATGATGATCCTTCTATTTCTAACGGCCAGATTTTACAGACAAAAATCTGTTGGTTCGCGCTCAGTGCAAATTAGCATCAAATGAAATCCACTTTTTATTTTTTATTTTTAAATAAAAGATTTTTTCTTTTAATTACATTTAACATTTTTCTATTAAAAATCATGTCTTTTGATTAATGCCATATTATTTTTATAAACTGATTGCTTTCAACCTTAAACCACTTTAGTGAAAAGAGGAATTGAATCCTTACAAGCTAAAAGACTACAAACCAAAACCTTAGGAGAAGAAAAAGAAAAGAAAATAGGAGTGGTTTGGATTCAGAGATGAATTGATATAGATTGAGATAGTTTGTGAATAGTATAATAAAAGTTGAATTATTTATTATATTTTGTGTAGAAATTTGAAAAAGTTGTTTTGAAATTTGAAAAAATTGAATTGTTTATTATATTTTGTGTGGAAATTTAAAAAAATTGTAATAATGAGATGAGATGAATTGAGGTGGATTGAGATGGATTACGAATACAAACGAGGCCTAAGTGTTTGGCTTGCATTATATTAAAATTTTATTCCATACATCTTGTTTGAAAAATGAATGCTTTAGGTGAAAAAATAAGTTGACTTTTCTATCAATCTTTCAATCTTGTCCATTCACTTTTAAACAGAATATGTTCAAAGTCTTCATATTTCAATAAATTTTTAACAGGGATGTAAATCAAACTCAGAAAAGAAAAGACAAGTGCAAGAAATCTGTATTAAATTATTTTAGGAGTCGTTTGGATTGAGAAATACTCTCAATTTATCTCATCTCATCATTACAACTTACTTAAATTTTTACACAAAATATAATAAACAATTCAATTTTTTTAAATCCTAAAATAATAATAGTATTAAAAAATAATATTCCAACAACATTTTATTTAACTTTCATCTAAAACTATACTATCTCATCTCACTATCCAAATAACTCTTATATCTAACTGTATATCTTATATCACCATCCAAACAACTCTTATATCTAACTGTATCATGTATTGCAATTGGTATATTAACCAATATTATATTAAATGTAAAAGCTTGATGAATAAACTTCATGCCAACAAATAAGAAGAATAATTCTTTAAATTAATTTTATAATATTTTATTAAACTTTGAAGTTTGAAACTGAAATTTTATAAATGGATTCTGTTACAAACTTACAAGAATCCTCACCGAATGGCAAAACTTTTTTTTTCTTATTTTTAATATTTTTTTAAACATTTTAAATATTTTTAAAAAATATAAAAAAATTATAATTTTATTTAAAAATACTTCTATAATTATTAAATAAAAAAAAAATTCATTTCGGTATAAATTTTCGGTAAAAACTCCGTGGGAATAGTATTTTCCTTTACTTGAAATAAAGCAAGCAAATCAGTTTGAGAGTCTGGTCGTAGAGCATGAATCTCTCTACTCTTTTCCGCTCTTCAGCTCCTCTTTTGCCTCCTCCTCGTTCTACTTCTACCTCTTCCTCTAGGTCTGCACGAGCATCTTTAAACAGCTGGGCAATTCTTCGAACAGAAAATTTTCTTTCGAATTTGCGGTTGCTTTTTGCCTTTTATCGTTGTGATTCTCTTATTGGTATACTGCTCTCTGTAATATCAGGACTGTCGCTACTGAGAATTTCTCCATCGAGGGCCGGAATCTGAATTTCTCCATTACTACGAGGCAGGGAAATTATGTGCCGATTCTTCGGGACTGCTCGCTTCGGATTCCTTCCGGACAGTTCTGGATGCTTCTTGGACCCAACGGTTGCGGAAAATCTACCCTCTTGAAGGTACATCAAAATTTTTACCATGCCAGTGTTCCTTATCTTTTTTAAAATTATTTATTCTTCCTTTTCATAGTATCTTACTTTTATTAGTGTATTTGAAGTAATTGTTTTGTTTTTCTTCATCAAGTAAAGAGGATGTATCGGTCAGGTGGGGTTTTTTGGGTTCTATAGATTGGAGTTGTGCCTATGGGGAGCTGTATAGTGTATTGTACACAGTTGTATTAATGGGCAAAGAAAGGGACAAAAAGCTCATTGTAGTTTGTTTGACTAGATTTTGATAGTCATGGGTTTACAATATCAAGAGTAATGCAGATTCTGGCTGGTCTTTTGAGTCCAACGAATGGAACTGCGTATGTCAAGGGATCCAAGAGCTACGTTTTCCAAAATCCAGACCATCAGGTGTGTTCTCTCTCTCTCTCTCAAATCCCTTTTCAAGATTTGTGTTATTTACACTTTCCATTACGGATTGAACTTTTTCATGTTTGGTTGCAAGTCTAAAGATTAACATGTCAAACTCTCTGGTTTGTGTTATTAATGGAGAAAAAATCTACTTGGCTACTAATTTGCATATCATAACAGAGTGAATTCCATTTTACCATGCAATAGGACCCCTTTCAAATTTCCCTCTCCCTCTCTCTCTCTCTCTCTCTCTCTATTGCAATCAAGCAGACTGATAGATTATACCTATAATATAGAGGAAAATAGAAGGAATAAAGTATCTGGGAGTTTGAATTGTCGATAATTTCCTACAAAGGTTCAAAATGGTGTTAATAAAGCTAGTTTGTTCTTATATCTGTTTAAAATTAGGTCCAGATGAGTTTGGGCATCAATATGTAATGAGCAGAAGTGGCTAATTAAATCTAGTGAATGGATTGCTCAGAAAATAGACCATAACCAATCTTGCTGAGGCTGTCAAAATACCAAAGCAAGAGTTTACACCTGCTATCTGCAATTTGCTGGGTTCAAACTTCAAACTAGGCATGGTAAACAATTAGGTCAAGGATTAGAGGATCGGCACAGACAAGAAAAAATTACGCCGTAATTAAATATCCAAACTGATCACTTATTTGTGTGGATTAAAAATTGCTAAAGGGAACTACCAGCAAGTGCTTATGATGGCAGTCCCTCGTGTTGCAGGTTGTGATGCCTACAGTAGAAGCTGATGTGGCATTTGGCCTTGGAAAGTTTAATTTGACCGTTGACGAAGTTAGATCTAGGGTATCTAATGCTTTGGATGCTGTTGGCATGTCTAACTACCTGCAGGTAACTTATTTGTATCAATATCTTTTGGATTGTTGAAGTATTTGCTAGAAGTTGAACATCTGCTTATGTCTTTTGTTCCATTTCTAGAGGTCTGTTCAAACTCTCAGTGGTGGACAGAAACAGAGAGTGGCAATTGCTGGTGCTTTAGCTGAAACTTGCAAAGTACTGTTATTGGATGAGCTCACAACATTTTTAGATGAAAACGATCAGGTATTTTATATGACAGACACGAGATGGAACATTTTTAATACTTTATGATGTCATATATTATAGACACATCTGGGGTATGCTGACTTCAAATTGAGATGAAAATCAGATTTGATAACGTGAATCATTCACCAATCACCAATTTATAACATAACGAATTTCATTTCCCATTAATATTTATCAATTTTTTCTTTGTCTATATTAGGTTGGGGTAATTAAAGCGGTTAGAACTTGTTTGGATAGTTCTGAAGAAGTTACGGCGTTGTGGGTGACCCATCGTTTGGAAGAACTTGAGTATGCAGACGGTGCTGTTTATATGGAAAATGGGGAAGTTGTCATGCAAGGTGATGCAGCAAGAATATTGGAGTTTATCAGAACTAGGCAATCTGCGTACATCAAACAGATCAATTCTTGAAGAAAATTTTCCTTGTATCTCAAATCCTTTTCACATTATCCCATTTCTATTGCAAGAGCAAGCTTTTGCTCTCATTGAGATCAGTCAGAATGAGGAATACAAATTCTAAGCCGGTTTACAATTGTGGCCTCTGCAAACTGGTAGGTTTCACTTAGAAGTTAGTCCCACCTTATTTTCTGATGTCCCAAAATTATTACCACTTCCTTTAGAGCAAGAAAAATATTTTTCATCATCATTTTAACCATTATCTCCTGAAGTGACATCAAATGATTGACAAATAAGTGAAAAATTACAAATATTTATTCAATCATTTGATGTCAAGTTATGAGATAATAAAAGTATTGTCGAGTTTAATAAAATACTAAAGATATTGAACACAAGTTGGGAAACAGGTAAACAAAGAGAATATGAACCCTAGGACTTACTACATACAGCCACCAAGAAGCCTGAAACCCAAAACTTTATTGAATGGATACTTGTGATAAATATGTCCATTGGTCATCCACTACACCACACGTTTATGGTATAATAGTTGATGGGATAAAGAAAGTAGGTTGGGTGAGGAGCAACCTCACTCAAGAGGATTTTCCAATTTGGTTGACTTTTTGTTTTTTGGCCGACACTAGTGGATCTTGGCCAAGTTAGTCCTAATTATGTTCTGGCTTGCAGGTGGCTTGATAACACGTGCTTATGTACCTATAAACGTGAATTTAACTGGTTCATATATGCCCTGCTAGTTAGTCTATATACAGTCTTCAAATGATTGTTTATACAAATTTATATAGTTATATTTAAAAAAAAATTAATTTTTAAAATGATATTTTTTTCTCTTTTATCCGTATTCATTAATGGAATTGCAAACACAATCTTCTACTCAGAACTACAAATAGAATTTCTCATATCTAAATATTTATAATTTAAAGAGGATTACAGTGAGATCCACCTACCAAGTCCATACCATATGGATGCTGTTTCTATAGTTGAAGTTTATATTTTAAATATATGAGAAAGCTTTAACTATTGGTTTGAATTTTTGAGACAATGGGTAAATTTATCAATTACAAATTTAGGAAAACAAATTACAGGCCCTTAAAAAGATTTCAATCCTAGTCATGATTTTTCACTAATATTTATGTGCTTATGGTCAATTGGGGTTCGATTTTCTTTTGAATCAAAGCTGAAAGCTATGCATGCATTTAATAAACAAGTTTTCCAGTCACTTTTTTTTTTTTTTTTTTTTTTTTTTTTTTAAATTTTCCGGTTTGAGGAACTCCCACTCACCGAGTCACTTTGGGATGGTTATGGAAATATCAAACCAGTCATGGAGGCTGGAAGTATAAAAATTTCAAAGAAACAAACGCACACCTCCGCTGACCAAAGTGATATAGTGGCATAGTGCGCACCCACACAGAACGGCGCATCATAGCATCCACTCATGAAAATTGTGAAAGCCTACCAATCAAAAAAAAAACTCGAATGGTGCATACATAACGAACATGGCCGCCCGGAAAAGAAAAAGAAGATGAGAAACAATTCAACAGATGTAAAAGAGCTTCACTTTCACATCTTAAGTTAGTTTTGACTCTATAGTTTGCGCCAAACCAGCTCCTTAAATTCTCTCTCTTTTCTCTGCGATTATCTCTGTGAAGAGACTTTCCCTGTATCTCTCAAAATCCCAAAAGGAAATCCATTTTATTTTCTTTCCAACTTCTCTCATTTTCTCTTCTTTTGTCCATTTCTTTTGTGACCCTTGACGGGTTTTGAAGTCTTGGCTTAGATGGGTTCGAGGTACTCTCTCCTTTCTCCCTGTGCTGAATAAGATTGCTCGCGACTGAAAATGGGTCGTTACTGGTTTTGTTTATTGCCCACTGATTGTTCATAAATTTTTATATTTTTATATTTGACATTTCTTTTGGGTTTACAAACTCAACAATTGCGTTAACCGTTAGTCGATAACAGATATCTCAACATGGAAGGAGGCTTTTCTCAAATTCTGCAACTCTCTCTCTCTCTCTCTCTCTCTCTCTCTCTCTCTCCCTCCTGTTTGTTACCCCCGCCGCCCCCCCAAAAAAATCCCACACTTGAGGACTCCTTCCTCTTTATACATTTTTTGGTTGCCAATCCCATATTATTTTGTGAAATATATTGAGTAAAATAATTCAATATGAATGCAGCCGTCTGATTTCTAATCTGTATCATATGCAACCAATGCTAAACATAAATGCCTAGGTTACTTGTTACTCTGCATTATATGTGATTTTCCTTTGAATGCTGATTACAAGTTTAAAGATTGAAAAAAATTGAAGGATGCAATTTCCAAAGAGAAAAAATCATAGGAGTAAAATGCAATTCAAGGGGATGGGTTATTTTTTCCGATCCTCAGCTTTGTGTTTATTTGTTCCTTCACTTTTTTCTCTTTTAGTTCTTTCTGAGTGTTGTTACCGGCTTTTATCTGCTATGCACTTGTACTTTTCTCCTGCTTCTTAGCTACTCTTAGCATGGTTTATGCTTCTTATGCTCTCTCATTCATTGTCACTATACTACTATTCTCCCTGGACATCTCTCTGAGTCCCAGCCTTTCTATTAAGAGGTTTCTGGCAGTCTACTTTATGAGAAATGTGACTTTTAAGAAGATGAAGTTGTGATAGCCTTATTACTGAAAGCTTCTTTTGTCGAGTTGATCACAATGGCTTGTTTTGGTTGGTACTCAATGCGTATTCCTTTTGGTCTCTGGTCTTGCAAGAGGCCAATTTCTTTGGAACTACATTAGAATTATCCCGTTCTCCATGCACATCTCTCTGACAACATCAACCAATCTACCTGTAAAGTTTGGGAGTGAAGTTCATGATAATTTTAAGGATGAAATCTTATTTTTTAGCTATTCAAAATGGCTTGTTTTGTCTGCAAACTAATGTATTTTCCTGCCAGATTTTGGTCTTCCAAGGGAGCAGATTCTTGCAAAGTTTTTTCAGATTACTTGGTTTGAGTTGTTTAAGCCTTCTTGTTCAAGTTGGAATGAAAAAAAAAATGGTTGGGAGGCCTAAAACAACACCAATAGGAATAGCGAAAAAGGATACGAGTAATAGGGTGATGATAAAGAGTTTGAATATATAGGATAGAATGGCGGAATAGGATAAATGAGACTGACCCTGATTTGTTGAAAATGATCCATACGGCTGATCACAATTTTATTAGGATTAACATGTCACTGAGTTGGGAGTGGATACATAAAAATTGATATTATTTTTATAGGAAGGATAACTATCCCATGTTGGAGGATTACGCTTTGACTATTATAAGAAGTGAATGCGTACTGTTTGGTTTGGGGGTGGAGGTGAATATGAGACTGGTGGCACGTGGGTTGGAGCATGTTTCTTGGAAGGTGAAAAGGTCCCAATGGAAATGGTTTGTCATTCTCTATAAATAGAGGACTTGATAATATGCTGAGTTTTTTAAGAGTTGAAGGGGACAAAAGACAATACTACTTGAGAAATGTTGTTCTTCATTTTGCATTTGTCATCCCCAATCATACCAGTTGGTCTGTAATAAAATGCCTTCTGCTGTTGTTATAGGGTTTTTAGCTTGATTCTATGTTACATTTGAATTATTAAGAAGTAAATATCTAATATTTTTAGCTTAATAAATCTTCCACTTGCAATGTTTGAATTTACAGATTCCATCAGTCTTGTCCTCGTTCACATTATCTTTTAGCCCTTATGTGACCAGTAAGACTCATTTGGAGCAAGGTCATTTATTGTCAATGCGCTTGGCTTTGTTTTTTTTCCTTCTGTTTTTTGTTTTTGATTGTTGCTTTGGATATGAACTAATCTTATTCCACCATTTTTTTTATAGATCAACATCTGCAATGAAGCCTTTTGGAAACATTGAAAATGACCTGGAAACTGGTAAGTTAGACAAAGACAGAGATAGGACAGCACGAGTTCACAGGGTGCTTAAGATACATAATCAAGCCTTATTGTCTGGCCTCGCATATTGCATTTCGTCATGCAGCATGATTCTGATCAACAAGTTTGTACTTTCCAGCTATGATTTTAATGCTGGGATATCTTTGATGGTTTACCAGGTAGTTTGTTGTAATTGGTGTTCCTTGTATGGACATGAGATCACGATTTTCTCTTTTTATGAAAATATTTTTGTTAGATTTATTGCAATTTTATAAAATGATCTGAAAAATGTTTCTAATATCTAACGAGCTAATGACCCTGACATATACTTGTATGGATGCAGAATCTTATTTCAGTGATTATTGTGTCAATATTGAGTTTTCTTGGCATAATATCAACAGAGCCACTAACATGGAGATTGGTTAAAGTTTGGCTACCTGTGAATGTTATTTTTGTTGGAATGCTCATTACAAGCATGTTTAGGTATGGGATTTTTCTAGTATGTGTTCATCTTAATAAAAATTTTTTAGTAACGTGAAACTCTTTTTTTTTTTTTAAAGAATGCTCCATAACATATTGCTTTATATTTTCTTCAGTTTGAAATACATTAATGTCGCTATGGTCACTGTCCTGAAAAATGTTACCAATGTGATAACTGCTCTTGGCGAAATGTATCTATTCAGTACGCATCATGACAGCAGAGTTTGGGCTGCTCTGTTCCTAATGGTACGTTCAGTGATCAAAGTGTAGTTTTGGATTTTTTTTGTTTCAAGAAATTTAAATTGGTATGTGGAATAAGTTAATCAAATTCTTTCAGTTGTTACTTGCATCTAAGAGTGTCTCATTCTTTTTTTTCCCTAATGTTTGCTTTTGCCTTGTCTTCTCCTTTGGGATTCTAATATGTATATCTTGAAAAGTTAAAGTTCATCTTACATATTATTTTGAAATTTTATCAATACATTCAAAGAGTGCAATTGTGGGGAACACATGAGGTGGCTAAATTTTTTCGTATCAAATGCCTTTATTTATATAGGTCATTTCTTTTTGCATGGGGGATTATACAAAAGTAATTAAACTTTAGGGCACCAGAGATTGGTGGTCCTGCAGTGTAGGAGGTTCATATGATAACATATTAATAGCGGTTGTTCTATAGTAACTCCCCCTTGGCTAGGCACGTGTTTGAAAGGATGCAATGTTTGTTTTGAGTGCCGATGTGTCCAGCATATACATTTGTCAGCAACTAATCTTGTTCTGGTTTGAGTTCTTGGTAATTCAGGGGCTTTACTGGATTTGAACTTTTCTGAAAATGCTTGCATCTGTTACCTAGATTTGCTTTACACAATTTCATTAATTTGCAAATGAGTAAGTTTGAAACGGTTTTACCTATGTGACCTGTGCAGATAATTTCGGCCATTTCTGGAGGGGTTACTGATCTATCTTTTCATGCTGTTGGCTATGCATGGCAGATTGCTAATTGTTTCTTAACTGCATCCTATTCTGTGAGTACACAATTTGGACCTCTATTTTAAAGTTATTTCTCTTGTTCTCTGTACATTAACTGGAGCCACAGGCGTACATATTGGTCAGTTTGGTCATCTTTCTCTCTTTTAGTTGCATATTCTTCTGCATCTAGTCTCTTACCAGATGTCATGTACATATTTGCATGGCTATCATAAGCTCTTTTGTGGTTGAGAAAGGGGCATGCTTCAGCTAGATAGTCAAAACCTCTGTTGTTAATGAGTACTAAACCCCTTAAGAATTTAAACATTATCAAGAGGTTGTGATAAGTCAAAAGTTGAAGAATTAGGAATTTGTATTTTTAATACATAAGTAGGCACCTTATTAAGAAATGTATAGATATGCAATCATTATGATTATCTTCCGTCGGTAAATTCTATAGAAAGGTGTATAATGACTAAAATACTCCTAATATGGGGAAAAAACAGATTCAAAACAAAAAGTTAGGAGTACTTTGTTCATTTCATATGTTTTTCTGCCCAGATGAGGGCAAGATTGAAAAGGCGGAAGTTTAGAAAGTAATAAGGATGTTTCTTTGAAGGTTTGGAATCTCTGTTGAGATCCAACAAATAGGGATGGAGCGAGCATTATAGTTCACTGATTTAATGGGTGCATTCTCGTACCTTCTTGCACATAATTACTTTCCTTAATAGTTTGAGTCCGATGTCTTACCTATCTCACTCATAAAAAAGTTTCATTCTGATGTCTTATTTGTTTAATTTTATCTGTGCAGCTGACCCTGCGTAGGGTCATGGATACAGCAAAGCAAGTTACCAAATCTGGAAATTTGAATGAGTTTTCAATGGTCTTGCTCAATAACACCCTATCATTGCCTTTAGGGATTCTTCTAATTTTTGTTTTCAATGAGGTGGATTATCTCTCCAGAACGTGAGTTTTTCTTCCCTCTGTTCTGGAATTTTATTCTTCACCGATAGTATCTAGCTAGTATAATGTCATCAGCACCCAATTCTTCCCTGTTTGTTTCTGACATATCGAGATAATAGTTACAGATATTTGGGTTGGATGAGTAGATATTGCCATATCTCTGAAGTACAATAAATTGAGTTTAATGTAGTGATTCTTTTTAAAGCTGAACATGATTTATTTAGGGGTACTAGAAGCAGTTTGTACATTTATCTATGCATACTGTATTTTTGTTTATGTAACTTTTTTTTTTCAGATTTTGCAGCTCTTTTCCCCTGATCTAATCTAACAAAGATCATCTAATTTGGTCCATGCAATCTAAAAGTGGTCATGATATTGTTGGATAAGTAGAAGGAAGGAAATTTATCCATTGCTATAGCAAGGGTACGCAATTGAACTGTTACATTGTATAACCATCCCTTTTTATCATTTATTATATTATTAAAGATTAACTAGAAACTCAGAAGGTGCATTATTGTTATTTAAGTAGAATTAGGGTAAAAAAAATAGAGTCAGGATTTAAACTTAGGATGACTGCTTTGGTACCATGTTGAATCTCCATCTATCCCAGAGACTCAAGCTGATGTAAGAAGTGGAGTTAATCATTTAATTAATATTTCAACACCTTCAAAGGGTTTCTCACTTGGGTGAACCTCCTCTTAAGATTGCTGACTATACCCGATTCAGGAAGGTATTGATTCCTTGATCAGCTTGACACGACGATCAAAGACTTGACCAAAGATAAACAAAGAGAACGGTGTCAACTAAGAGTTTCATCAAAATTAGGAAGGTCAAGAACTACATGAATCTGGGTTGGCAGAAGAGATGCTCGAATGCCTCAGCTGCATACATCCCTGGACTTCCACTTCTTTTTAGCTATATGTTTAATACCTCAACTCTGGAGATATGTTATTTGGCAGTCTGAGTGCCTTGACTAAGCTCTAACTGTATGCAGAGAAAACTTATTTTATTTTTTTCCTTTTCAAATTCTCTTGTTGAATCTTTTGGATGTTGAATTGAGTTGGCAGGCCACTATTGAGTTTGCCAACCTTCTGGTGTGTAATGACAATAAGTGGAGTTTTGGGACTAGCAATCAGCTTCACTTCCATGTGGTTTCTTCATCAAACTGGGGCTACAACGTACAGGTAATATTAAGAATGCTTTTCCCAGAAAAAAAACGAATGCCTAATGGCTGATATGGTATTTTTGGGTAGGAACCTTTTCCTTTTTGGTGTTTTTTTTTTTTTTTTGTAAAAAAAATTAAAAATTATTGAGACCCAGATTGTTTCTGTTTCTTTCTCTTTTAATTGAGACCTAGATGATCTGACTTCGAGAATGGGCTTGTCTAGGTTCCAACTTTTATTTGCTGTTAGATTTGGTTTTTTCTTAGTGAACAAAGTGCAAGTCAAATGGAGGTTGGGATTGGTAAGATTAGTGATTTTGTGCAAGCTAGCCGCCCAAGAACACACCATGGGTGTATAATAAATAGTTGCATTGGGTTCATGTGGGGGCAAGGGGTTTATAAGTTCAGCATTGAAGGGACTGGTTTGAGTTCAGTTTTTATGCCACTATGAATCCTAGGTTCAATTTAAGCTAAATGAAATTTGGTTGGAAATGATAACAAATTAGCTCTGTGTGTGTGTGTGTTTTATTAAACCATAGTGATTATTTTAGATAAGACAGTAATAATCATAATAATACAACTGTAATCACCAAACTGCGTCCTGCAGCCTTGTGGGATCATTGAATAAGATCCCTTTGTCAATTGCTGGCATCCTTCTTTTCAAAGTTCCTACCAGCTTGGAAAACTCCACAAGCATACTCTTCGGTAAGTTCAGTCCATGCCATTGGCTTGACAATATTACATTTTCCACTTACCACCTGAAACAAAATTTTATTTTGCTGTTTTAAAACAATTTTTTTTTTTTTTTGTTTTCTGTAGGTCTCTTGGCTGGAGTATTCTTCGCTAGGGCGAAAATTCGGACAAGATCTCAAACCTGAAAAGTAGCAAAAGTAATGTAGCTTTAGATGATAACCTAATTTTGCACTCTTTTCAGTAAATTGCATCCGAATGCTTGACCATCCCATGAAGTCACGATGGATAGTTAGTAGAGCAGTTTTTCATCTTAAAATGGAGACAAAAGGAGGGAAAAACAAGCTCTTTGCTCATTTTTAAGTGCTGTTCTATTCTCTTGATATATATTTTTCCCCTTGTTACATGAGAGGACATTGTATTGGAACTTGGGATGGACTGGGTGCCGAGTTTGTTGTATTATTGAGGGAAGATGCGAGCAGCACTATTTCTTTTCCAGATATAAACTGTATCATCATGTAACTGATTCTTATCTTACCTTGTACCATCATTGAAGTTGAAACCTTCTCTTCAATTACAGGAGTGTTACTTCAGCTACTGAAGATCAACACTGAAAGTGGATTTTTTTTTTCTTTTGTGGATGTATGTATGTATGTGTGTGTGTATATATATATATAGAGCTGTGCTATGCATCAGCCGGAAGCTGTAGCACACCTCACATGTATATTTTTTTTTTTTTTTTTCACTCAATGCATTGAGTGTGCGGCAGCTTTGGGATGATGCCAATATTTTTTCATATATATATAGATTAGATTTGAGATGTGATTGGTTGCATGCATTTAAACTCAAATGGAGTTTTGGGTGGGCCTCGTAATTCAAACTCGCTGGCATACAAAAATGCATAGTCATGAGGCCAACCAAATCCTAGGTAGTTTTATAGAAGAATGTTATATATTAGTCATTATTTATTTTTATATTATATATATATTTTTTTTTTATAAGGTGTAGAGTGATAAATAGTAATTGATGAAAAAAAAATTTTAATTTTATATTGGGTGCTGCATACTGAGTGTCACCTAGAAGGTCAAATTTTTTATTTATTTTTGTTAATTATTTTCAAACATTTTTTAAAATTCTTTAAACATTTAAAAAAATAAAAATTACAAACTCATTAAAAAATATTTTTATAATTATTTAGTAAATAATAATAATAAATCAATGAAGATCCTTGATAAGCAAGCATTTTTTATATGCAAGTTTTACATATTCTTTTTTTAAAAATAAGATCTGTTATTAAAAAAAATAATTTATATATATAAATTTACTTCTTTTTAAAAGAAATGTATAAAAATTTACATATTTTAAAATTGAAGATATTATTTCCCTCAATGTAATTACCAATCAATGCTATCATTAGTCGTTTTCCTGCCCGTGTGTTGCAGCTTTTTGCGGCTGAACAGTCATTAATATTTGAGAAGTGCTATATACATAATAAAAATAAAAAAATTATATAAAAAAAATTAATAAATTAAAATAATTTCATAAGATCTGTTAGATCTATTTTATGATAAAAATAATTTTATAATCTGATGTATCATATCAAGTCATATCAATTTATGAATTTATTTTTATATAATTTTTTTTTATGTCTAAAGTATCTCTTAATATTTTCTTTTTGAAATGAATTGTATAATATTAAAGTTGTAAGTTTCGTCAAGTTAATTTGAAAAAAATTGTAATAAATTTAAAATTTATATGAAAATATTGACTTTATTTTTTTAAAAGTAGTGTGTGAAACTTATATAATTTAAAAGACTATATCTAACATTATAATTTAATAACAAAATTATATTACATTTTTATTTGAGAAGTATTATTGCAATAAAAATATTTGATAAAAGTCAACTCACAAATTGACATATTTTCATGTGATACATTAGATCTAATTTATAATAAAATTTACTTTATAATCTAATATATGACATAAAGCCACGTCATTTTCTGGATATACTTTTATGAAATCTTTTTTTGATCAAAGTATTTCTTTTCCTATTTTCATATTTTTAAATTATCCCTTATTTTAGGAAAAAAAGAAGAAGAGAAATGCTTTAATTATATTGATATTTTATAAAAGTAAACTTACAAATTAACATATTTTAATGTAATACGTTAGATTGTAAGATTACTATAATATATCACATAAACTTAAGTCAATTTATAAATTTTTTTTTGTGAATTTTTTTTTATAATTGTAGAGTATTTTCAATTTTAGTAGTCCTAGCAAAAAGGGAGGAGAAGAAAAGAATTAGGCCTCGTCTAGATAGTCAGATGAGATAAGATAAAAAATTTGTAAATAATAAAGAGATTATTTGTAAATATATTAAATAGTAATGAAATAGTTTGAACTAAGATTTTTATTAGGTCTTAGAAAAAGATAGATAAAAAGTTAAATAAAAATATTATAAAATAAAAATATTATTATAATATAATTTTTATTTTGAGATTTGAAAATTTTGAATTGTATTTTGTATTTTATATGAAATTTTAGAAAAATTGTAATAATTAGATAAAAAAAGTATGAAAGAAAAATTAAAAATATATTTATATTTAAATAGTATTTAGATGAAATTGACGCGGTGTCGTTTCGCCTTCAGCTCGGAACCTCGGGTACTGCGTACAGTACTGGACCACTGGCACCGCAGCTAGCAAATTATCACAAAAACGCAGCAATACTGTGAGAAAGTTGTTGGTGCAGAAGACGCGAAACGACGTCAGTTGGAAAAGCCAACCAGCCCGATCGTAGATTCGTACGTACCGTTGGAATTCTCGGTGGAGATGGAGACCGGCTCACAGGCCCACACCACCAATCCCGATCGCAACCCAAACCCCAACAATCCGAACAACCGGAACCCTAGTCCTAATCGGAGCTCAACAATATTGGGATCTTCGCCCCTATGGCCCACTATCGACGGCCCGCTGGGTCTTTCGGAGGAAGCTTCGGTGAGCTATGCGCGGAGTTTCTACAGTTTCGGATTCGCAATGCTGCCCTGGCTTTGGGCACTCAATTGCTTCTACTTCTGGCCCGTTCTCCGCCACTCTCGCTCCTTCCCTCGCATCCGCCGCTGTATATCTCTCTCTCTCCCCTCTGTGAATTCATTCTGTTTTGTTCGAATTCATTTTCGTTATCTAGCATGAATTTAGGAAGGGAGTAATGCAAACAATTAGATTTTTGGGCGTATCCTCAGAAAAAAATTGAAAGCTCAATTTTTAAATTCTTTTTTACTTCTATGGTTATGTGACGTTATGATTGGTGGTACCGTATCAGATCAGTGTCTCGAAAGTCTTTAGCTCGGTTTACCAATTTCTCCTGACACAACTTATTGAATACCTTTTGCCCAGTTTACAACAATCAAACCTATTAAAATCTTGTACTTTGTCTCACCAGTGAGTGTAAGCGTACCTATCTTCTTGCGTTTTGGACTATTGATGCATTGCTTCTATCCGTTAAGGTGGTGAGGTCATTACAATTTTGGTAAATCAGAGAACCTGTCATTATTTAACAAAAAAAAAAGGATTCTAATTACTATCAATGTTCAGGTTGTCGGATTCATTTTGTTGAGTGTGTACCCTGTAGATTAGGCATCATTCTGGTACTTCCATGTTGTTGAACCTTTCTCCAAAGGAAAAATGGAAATCTTCTTGCATTGAGGTTGCTGTTGCACTCTCTTCGTAAAGATGAAAAAAGTTTTTCCTGCAATTATTAGGGGTGCAACCGGTCCAGTTTGGTCCGGTTTTGGACATATTTTAGAACCGAACGGTATACACTGGTTTTGAGATTTTTTTTTTATAAGTAATAATCTTTATTGATGTGAATGAAACTAGGCAAAGTCCAAGTACGCAGGAAGTATACAAAGTGAGACACCTAATTACATTCTACTAGGCTAGAAAGAAGATAAAAACTCATGAACATTCCCTCCCTTTAATACAATAGCAGAAAACGACTGGAAAAAAGAGAATACAAAAAAGTTTCAGATTTCCCCTACTGCACGCTCCTTGTTATTAAAGCTCCTATCATTCCTTTCTGACCATAAACACCACATTAAGCACAAAGGAATCATCTGCCACACAGCTGGTAGTTGGACGCTACTATGAGATCTATTCCAGTATGCTAATAGATCCACCACACTCATGAGCATAGCCCAACTCAGCCCAGCTCTACTAAGAATACCAGCCCATAGCTCCCCAGCCACCTCACAATGTAAGAGCAAGTGATCTACCGATTTCCCACTCTTTTTACACATGTTGCACCACTCCATAACAATCATACATTGCTTTTTTAAATTATCAACCGTCAAAATCTTCCCACCTGTTTTGAGATTTGAAGAACAGATATCGCACCGGTTACACTCCTAAATCAGTACTTCTAGTTTTACCTGACAGGTCTGATTCGGTCCTCTCTTTCCAATTTTAGTATAGTAATAGTAGATTATATAGTTAGTATAACTAAACTATAGTGATATAGTGATATATAGTGGATTATATGGTGATATAGTATTAGTATAACTACTAATACTATAATGATTTATATAGTTTTTTTTTTTTTATAAGTAAAAATATTATATATATATATAAATCAATAGGAGTAACAATTAAACTGGACGTATATAATAAAACACCTAGCCCATACAAGAGAGCCCCTAATGACCCAAAAATCCCATGAAACCTATCCAAAATACACCAAGCCTGAATTGGATACACCTCCCCAACCCCAACCCCTTGTTTCCATAAAACTAATCCTCTGCCCGAACATCCCACAACAAGATCATCTTCACAATGCCCTCCCTTTATTCTTCCCTCGAATTGAGCTACCTCCCTTAGCATCGTAGTTGATTGAACATAGAAGACGCTTTAACTTCCTGCTTTTCTTAAAATGTGATTTGGTTTCAAGCGCGTGACTCGCCTCAATCGCAGTGAGTAGAACTTTAAATTGATCTTCATATTCTCCCTGTTCTCCATATGAAAGCCCTAGGATTTGTTGAAGTCCGTTAACTTTATTCAGAACCCAATCTGATGGTGAACCCGCTATATCGTTTAACGGAGGGATAGAAACCAAGAGAACGACATTATCTCCAGCCACCGTACCTAATTGCACTCTCGATTCCAAACCTTCCCCCACATGAGGCACCAACAACAAACTGCTAGTGTCCATTGTTTCTGCCACCATTACAGGTTCCTCCCCTCCACAAACATTGCTGGACTTTGCACCACCCCCCAGCGATCCTTGTCGTGTCGCTTTGTCTGGCCCTACCGTTCCCTCTGTAACACAGGAAGGGTAAGCACTATCTTTTGTAACCCCGTTTGCATCTTCCAAAGAGGTTTGACTGTTTCTTCCAAAATATTCGAGACCCTGGAGGGTCCCTTGTCTTCAACTAAGGATGAACTTCTGGACAGAAGTACCAACCCCATTTGCATATGGTAATTGAGGTCCTACAGCTCCCTGAGGAGGCATAGTGACACTGGCATGGACAAAGATGCCAGCGTCCAACGACTCTATCTGTGATGGCGTTGAAACGTCCTTTGCCGGCACACTTGTGGCCTTCAAACCCGAAGGATCTACCCCCCGCCCTCCCTCATCCATGCTCGGCCCACCGCTAAAACCCATAACTAAGTCCAGCCCCTTATCCACTTTAATCATTAGATCTCTCACATACTCCATAACTTCCTTCAATTGAGCTTTGGCATCCCACAATACTCCCTCCACCTCTCCCAATGTCACATGACGGCATTTGTCTCCTACAAGTGCCTTACTTTTTCCTTTTGCCACTGAGATGTTCTTGACTGGACTACCCGCCAATGACCTCAACACCGTAGCGTACGAAGCACCTTTGACTGAGGACGGCCTTCCCACTGTTTTTCCAAACTCCCCAGTAACACTTCGAATGGACTGCAGAAAGCCTTTCCATCTAATGCCATTAGCGCCCTCTGGAATCACCAACAATCCTTTCCTCCTTCCATTCCAGAATTCTGAGAGTTGTAGAAAGTTGCCCCTTGCGTTAGCATGATGTTGAATGATAAAAACTCTATTACCCATCCTCAACTCTCTGAAGAAACCTTCATGACAAATAAGTTCTAAACAATTCTCAATCCCCTTAGCCACCCACGAAGCTGTCATCTATACACATGAACTTAGCTATCCTTTTGCTACGTTCAGAAATAAGAAAATTATTTCTTCCCTCTTTCGTAAAAACAAAAGTTTTTTATTCCCCTTTCAACCACCTCTCGCCTTCCAACTGAGACGAGTCCACATCGCGCGTCATCATCGTCAAATCCCTCTGTGTCCATTGCTCCCTACTGCTCCAACTTCATCTTAAAGTAAAAGAACAGAGCTTCATCCAGATCGGTTTTTGCGAAAAAATCTGGTCACCGTAGAGGGGGTTAACGCCGGACGTCCCTCGACGGAGTCGTCAGGGCCCGTTGACCTAATCTGTGCTGGCGGTGAGGGGTCACATGCCGTTCTAGAGTGGGAGAGGGTGGCGACGTTTATGTAGGGAGATAGACAGATCTGGTTTCAGCGACAGAGGCAGACGATGGAGAGACAGAGACGAACGCCGGAAACAAAGGCAGAGACAGGGACAGACAACGGCAACAAACGGCACAGAAGAACTACACAGACGATGAAAACCGAGACAGAAGCTGCTAAATCCAGTCGCAGGAGAGAGGACCAACACCGGCCGGCCCTCAGCAGCAGCGTCGGGACCCATCGACCAAGTCTATTGCGGTGGTGAGATGCCACACGCCAGCTATGGTGGGGGAGGGGTGGCGGCGGGTCTAGGTGTTTAATGATTTATATAGTTATTTATATATAGTGGATTAGTAATAGTATTATTATTAGTGTATATAAATAATAGTATCATATAGTGATATATAATTTGATTATGTATGTTAGTGATAATATGCTTGGGTACATATATGTTAGCGATAATATGATGGTTACATACACTTTTAATACGAGTGTATATGATAAAATGTATAGAAATGTATTTATCAAAAAGAATATATTATGCTATAAAATGTATTTATCCGTAATATATATATAGTTTGTATTAATAATATATGATCAAATGTTCATGTTTAAGATTGAAATTTTAATGATAATGTTATATAAAATGTTATATTAAGATTTATAAGATTAATTTTATGTTATATCAAATGTTATATTAATTTTATGTTATTAGATTATCATTATACATGAATAATAGGATTTTAAAATTTAATATTATATTAAAATGGATAATTTTCACACTAGGCATTAATTAGCTCTGGCTTGTTTCTTCTGCGACAGAGCATCCTATATTTTATCCTTTACATAAATGAGCTAATCCATCAAAAAATGAAAGAATAAGTTAGAAAAGCCTCGTTATTTGTATCTGTATTTTTGCTTAAATTCTGAAGTGCCATGCCTGGTTAAAATGCAGTGCCTCTGATCTTTGTGGTTTAAGTTTCTTTTACTTCAGGAGATGAGGCTTGCATTGTGTGTTTATTTTTATGCTTGGGTCAGAGTATTTTTTTCCATTTTCTTTTCTCAAGCATGTTTCATCTGCTGAACTCTGAGATAAGTATATATTTTTTGAAAAATTCATTCTATTCATCATCCCAACTCCCATCATCCTCCTATCATCCCATGATGTGGCATTAAATGATAGGTTTATAAGTGAAATATAATAAATAATTTACAATCACCTAATGCCACATCATAGGATGATGGAAGGATGATAGAAGTTAGGATGATGAGTAGCATTACTCATTTTCAAGCAACTTAGTTATACAAAACTTCTAATTTCAAGTAGATTTAGTTGTTTGGCATTATGAATCTCACACTTTTCTTGGTTATTTTTTGCCCTTTCTACCTTACATTTCCTTTTCGGTTGTCTCAACAAGCATTCCATCTTGTAGATGTTGTCAGATCAGCAGTTGGGTTCGGTGTATTCACAGCTATTTTGGCGACATGGGCCCTTACATTCGCCATTGGAGGGAAATCTCTCTTTGGACCTGTTTGGGATCAACTTGTATTGTACAATCTCGCTGACAGATTAGGCTTGACTGGTTGGAGCTAGTCCTATGCCCGTAATTTGTGAGTTTCATTGGTCATACACTTTCCAGGACCCTTTTTTTTCCTTTGTTATTACAGGTATTCTTGTGCTCTATTTTGAACACATGATGCGTATAGATATATTCTGTGTTGATATTGAATCCTTTCTTTACCTCGAGTAATGTTTCTTAACTTTTTTTATGAGTAAAATTCTCTTAAGGTGAAAGAGGGTGTTATCGAGATACATAGGAAGTATACAAGGGATCCACCTAACTAGCGAAAGGAAAAAGTTTTCAAAATTCGTGAAAAGTAGATATATATATATAGAAAGTAGCACTATTTTGGGCACAATCCAATGAAAGAGTGTATGAAGAAAGGACTTAAGCTCCTATACCGATTTCTCGCAATTGAAACTAGGATCATTTCTCTCTCCAAGGCACCACAATAAACACGACAGAATTATTCTCCACAGTAGTTCACAGCGATGCCTACCAAACTGCCATTTCCAGCAGAGCAAGTTAAGAGATCCCACCACACGAGAAGGCACAACCTAATCTATCCCAAAGAGGCCAAAAACCATGTTCCATAGAAGGCTAGCAACCTCACAAAGCATTAGAAGGTGATTCATGGAGTCCTGACTCTTCTTGTGAATGTAACATTGATTAACCAATATGCTCTGTTTCCTCACATTGTCCAGTGTAAGAACTTTTCCCAAAGCCATTGTCCAAGAGAAGAAACCACCTTTTTTTTTTTTTGGGGGGGGGTGGGGGTACTATTTTGCTCCCACGAGAAAGGAGTTCTGTCATGAACCCACAACACATAGTAGCCTGACTTGACTTCGAACACTCATTTTTAGCCAAGCTGTTGCATTTTTATGCGAATCCATTTTCATTTAGGATATGAATATATATATATATATATATGTATGTATGTATCCTATGAATATGCTAAAGAATGGCCTTGGAAATAACCCCGCAGATTACACACTTAGCTTATTCTTATGAGTCTAGTTAGTATATGTAGGTTAATCTAGCTGAATTATTGTGCTACCGAAATGCTTGATATCGAGCTACACAGAACAGGTGATCTAATACCCTCAAACTTTTTCTTGTTATTCTTGTTTCGTCAAAACAAAAGGCAATGTATGTAGATTTTTGGAAATTGACATTGAAACGAATTCCTTGGAAGTTGTGTACCCTCAAACTTTTGCACAAGTTTCAGCTAATATATGAGCTTCAACCCTCAAGATTGGTGCAGAAGAAAAGGGTATGAGAAATATACAGCCCATGACTCGACAGATTTCATCTTGTTCCCCCATGTCTGAATTCGTAAGAGAAAGATGCCCACAGAGCAGAAAAATCTTAAGATACCTTATACTCTGCAAACCAACAATTTAGATATACCCAGAAAGGATATGGAAAGTTAGGAAACTCCCTCACACTTGACATTATCCTAACAGTTAATAGAAGAAACAAGTTTCTCATTCAACGAGTCCAGTTCTAACAAAAACTGGATTCAAGTCAAACCCTACTTGATAACGAGACAAAAATTCAAAATAGCAAAATAACAAGACTGCAAATTCCTTATTCTCTGGGCAGTGGTTCTCTCTGTTTCTGGACGTTGGTTTTCTCTGTTCAGCAACACACACATACCATAAAAATATGTGGATACATTTAGATTTTCTTGACACACATCCCTCAGACTAAGAGTTACAAGATTTTGTTTGGAATATCCACATGGAGAATGTGCTATTGAGCACGAATGATTTTTATTTAAGTAATTACACTCCCACCACGCTTTCATTCCACTATGTAAATGTGGCATTTTCATCATCTTTGGATCATCTCTTATTTTTTGAAGAAAAACTCAAAAATTGATAGGTAATAACGCTTCATTATAGTGGGTGAGAGTGTAGTATGCAGAATTTCGTTTATTTATTTCCCCAAATTGATTTGCACATATGGAAGGGGACCCCCAATATGTGTAACTTTTATTTATTTTTTTCGTTTTTCTTCACTTTTCATGATCGAAGACGGATTTGTAGAAGGAACGTACATATTTTACATATATGCACACAAATGGAGTCAACTTTTAGCCTCGTTCACTTTTACAAAATTTTTTATCTTATCTCATCTAATCATTATAACTTTTCTAAATTTTCATACAAAATAAAATAAATAATTTATTTTTTTCAAATTTTAAAATAAAAATAATATTAAAAAAATATATTCTAATAATATTTTATTCAAATTTTAATTTTAATCTTAATTAATTTCATCTCATCTGCGAAAACAAACGAGTCTTAAACTCAGTACTTTTCTACATTGTTGGTGAACCATAGGACCCTTCAAAACTGTCATATGTATGCATGCAACCACACCGCAAGCAAAAAGCAATGAAACTTACAAGAATATGAAGGTTTTTCATTATACTTCTGTACTCTCTCTCTCTCTCTCTCTCTGATGTATGAAAACAGCAGATCAGGTGGTTACAAAACCTAATTACACGATTTAATGAGCTAGCTAGGTACTTGAACAGAAACCAGTGTTCCGTACATTCTTATAATTTCCTTTTCAAGAGTACGGATGACCAAGAAGCAAAGAATTTAAGTGTTTCATCTACCTCTATATTTCTTAGTGCCTGTGCAGTCATTTGATTTGATGACTTAGATCATCGAATCACGACTCTAATTATGAAGTAATTAAAACTGAATGTAAGTATATTATTCTAGAAGATATATTATTATAAACTATTGATCATAAACAATGAAGCAATTACCATAAAAAGCAGCTCGATCGGCTGTCATTTTCTGCAGCCAGCCACTATTAATTTTACATACATTTAAAGGTTACATAAACCCCAATCGCTCAAGGGCACAATGAACAAATGGGCATGTTTGTTGCCAAATGTGGCTAAACAAAGTGAGAAGGACAGCTAAAAAGACCCATGCACCAAAGCTGTACCTGTACATGATGATGATCGATCATACAAACAAATTAATATAAAGCTTGCACATTAGGTTTCAAGCGAGGGCCGGGTTAGGTTACAATAAATTTGTTATTTAATTCACAACTTACCTTTTGTGGTCAATTTCACTTCATAGAATTCCAACTATATGTGCTCAGCTTCGCTAGCTCTTTTTTCTTGAGAACAAACTGCATTTTCATTTGGTTTTTTTTTATCAGAAAATATGCCTGTCAACTTGGCCGTTTTGTTTTTTTTTTCCCAAATTGTTATGAGTTTGCGTGCCTATGAAGATAAACTAGTTGTTTAAAAAAATACTACATGCAATCGCGTATTACTGTACAAATATCGTGCAGTCGCTTTGAAAAAGAGTGATCGATGTTCACTATTAAAAAATTAATTTTTTTTTTTCATATAATCCCATATTTATTCACTTTTTTTAAAGTGATTGTACAACGCTTACATACTCACGATTGCAACTACCATTTTTCATATATATAATTAAGCCTTTTTTTTTTTGGGTCATATACAGCAGTCCGCATGAGCTAGAAGTACGTACAAGCGCGGTTTTGTGTTGTTTCTGAGGAATGGATTGGAGTGGCAGTTTCAATTATCTCAAAGGTGAATTTAAAGCAAAAACAACCTGCAGAATGGCTTACTTCTATGGGAGGATCTATGGTTGAAATGGTGACAAAAAGCTATAAAAATGCAAATTAATATTGATGGTAGTTCATCATGAAACCATACATGATGCATGCAGAATATCATCGCACATGGGAATCTATTAAACTTTAACCAAATTAATAAATGAAGTCATGTCCTAATTAATTGTTATCTCAAGTACTGATCAGTTTCTACAGCTATATATGCATATAATTCTCACTTACTCTTAACTCATGAAACTAAAGAGATTTTCTTTATATAATCACCCTAATAAACTGCATGCAACAAAATTTCTTCCAACTTTGTACAATCATTAAGAATTCCACTTAATTGTAGCTTAGTGGGTTTGCTCCCATCACATGCAAATTCCCAATTGCCTTGCTTAATCCTATGCCTTAATTGATAGAGAAATTAAATAGGGCAAAATTCATGTGTTACTTGTGTGTGTGTATAGAACAGTGCTACTCTGCCGCCTGTAGGTGCCCGCTCATTGTGCCGCTTAGTATAAATTGTACTTCAACTATTAAGAATTTTTTTTTTAAAAAAATTAAATTCATGAGCAGTCAAAATGAGGGAACAAATTGAAGAGACATACACTACAAGAAAAATGTATTTTTACGGCAGCCTAAAGTCGCCTCAACAAGCACGAAAATCGTCGCTGATTCAGTTTTACCGCAACATATCGCTCGCAGGGAGTCTGCCGCGATTACAGCCTCACATATACGCTCTCTGTCGCCGCTTGCGTTCTTCGCAAATAACAGAGGCAAATAACGTCGATTTCGACGCCGGCAAAACCAGACAAATTTGCCGCTGCAAATCCCATGCCTGGAACTGAAAATCTCGTCGCAAGAACAGTAAAGCTACCTGCGGGATTGGGTCGTCGCACAGCTGGATCTGTATCGCTGGGTATGGTAGCTGCGATTTTTCAGATGCCGGTAAAAGCATCGGCCACTACCGTCGATTTCGACGCCGGGAACAGAAAAGAAAAACTCATCCACCGATTTCGTCGATCTCGTTCCGTCGATCTCGTTCCGCCGAGTCCATCTGCAAATAGCCGCCGAGTTCTCGTCGCAACCTACACTTTGGGTTCCTGCGGGTTTGGTGTGTCGCATAGCTAAATTTACATTGTGAGAATTTCCCTGCGACCTTCAGATGGCAGGGAAAAAATTTTCCTGGGGCTGCAAAAACCCATTTATGGCGTGGACGACTTCGCCCCCAATTACAAATTCACAATGTTTTTCGGTGCAATAGGGGAAATATCTTCCGGCGGATTAGACGACAGAAATACAAAATTACCAACTGGTGCAGTGCTTCTGGGCAGTAAAATTGGGGGTTGGTGCCCAATTTTTTCCCCAGCAAATTGGTCCCATATATTTAGACACACTCCAATCGACCCTGAATTTTCTCAAGTTTCAGCACTCTCCAAGTTGTCTCCATAAATTTTCAAGGTTTGACACTTAACAATTTCTGTAGTTCCCTTTTTCTCACTTCTATATCTCCATTGGATTTGTACATGATAGGATTTTCACATAATCTATATCTTATTAATTTGGTCTAGCAAATTATATATATAAACCAATCATGTTGGACTGCAAATTTCGCCTAGCAAATTTGGTCCAGCAAGAATTATATATATATAATTCTATATAATTCTTACTGGACTGCATGGTTGTTATATATATATATATATATATATATATATATATAAACCAATCATATATTGGATGCATATATCAGCATTCTACTAATTATTACCATTCTACCAATGATAGATAGAGCCTGATGCCATTGAAGACTTTACATAGTACTATATATAAACTGAATGAACCATGTACATGCTATATAAACCATGGATTTGCCAAATTCATTCACGTTCATTCACTAATTTAGAACTACCACAATGCTAAATACTTTAAGTTTCAACATGCCAGTAGTACTCAAATTCCCTACACGTACATACATGCTAAGAGGAATCTTTAGGAACTAGGAGTTGTTGGGGTCTTGGCTAGAGCACAACCAAATCAGCACTGCCCTTGGAAGGTGAATTGACCTGTTGCAATGGCATAAAGTTAGACCATAGCATACATTCATGCATAACCATTTTAGGAAATAAGTTCTTCAAATCATAGCAAACCCATTAAAGTATTGTCCTAAAAAATTAATAGCTAACAATCAAACAACTTACCTCTCCAACAACCCTCTCCAACATGAGAATTAAGGATTTATGCCAAAAACTGTCTAGCTGAGTAAGATTTATTCTTTAGATTGAAATACTTTTTGCAACCAGATCAGGCCTACCCTCACACAAACCTCACACAACTTCCAGAGTATATAATTCATTAGTTCTAAGCAAAATACACACATTCATTGAAACTATCCCAGCTCCCTTTTGCATGTATTTTAATCATCAACTAGTATTAAGAGAACTTTCTGAAAATGGAAATACATTGATTTTTTGTCACAATCAGCAGTTATAACATGTTAATGATTACCTATCAGCAGTATTGATGAGTTAACTCATCAAGAAAAAGGAATTACCTATTTTTCGACGGCCCTCTCCAGCAAGAGCATACTTCCACGGCTGTGCTGAACAAAATCATTACTTTCAAGTCATCTCCCCATTACACCTTCATCAAAAGTGTACCAAAAGTGTACGTCAAAATACAAAATGAAATACTACTGACATTAGTGCGGCTAAGGATTTGCATTTAGAGTCTCTCTTTGAGACTCTAATTCTGTTTCCAATTCTGACATTCGAATGTTTACACGTTGCTCATACTCTTCCATATGGTTCCTCATAGCCGCAAAACCACCTTCAATTTCGATAACTCGATTTTGGTAATACTCTGCATTTTTTCTATTCTGTTGATTTTCCTCGGCAAGGCGTTCATACTCCTCATTGGGCACTCCATTTTCTGTAGATTTCTCGGGCAGTACTGAGTGGCCCAGTCCTCTAGAATAACCAGACCTATGTCCTAAAACCTCCCTAAATATCACTGCCGCTGCTTCATCAGTGCGACACTCTACCTCTTTGGCATTCATCATTGATACCATTTTATTCTGAAAATGAATAACTTTCATCATTAGCATGTAACAACTTCTGATCAGCTTACCTTTTAAGTGTGGGATTTATTATGTTCTAACTTTCACCCCTTCATCCTCAATTAATGCCATGTTTACCAATTCAACTCACCAATTTCAATTATTATTATGCAATGTATAATATTCGGTCTTGTAAAAATGATACATGTAATAAAATTTTCAATACTTTATTTAGCATATAAGGGCATTGATTTCTTAACCAAGACTTTGAGACGGTTGGACAATAGGTGTAGGCATACACTAAACAATACACAATAACACAAGTGCCAACTATTTATGCATAAACAAGGTAGTGCTCACATAATTCTCTTCTGTGGTTGGTGTGATGAATCTGCCCTTTTTAATCGACCAATGCGCATCTTTGTAAAAATCTATCAGGTTCCTGTCCTTCTACATATTCATAGATAGGCAAAAAAAATCTGATTGTCACATCCCATTTCATACAATATGCTCATTTCCTTAACAAAAAAAATCTGGATATGTAAACAATGCCAATACCTTCCTTTCCATTAGTACAACAAACGACGTCCTTCCACTTGTGTGGTTCACCTTTTGTTTATGCCTATTTTCTTTATTTTGACTAGACATTTTCTGCCAAAAAAACACATTTTCAGAGTGTAAATTGTTCATCATTTCTCTGTTTTAACTGTCTTATACAAAATATTTTTTTTTAAACTTAGCATAAAATAGCTGAAAAATCATAAAGGCATCTATCCCAAATGCTCTTCCATTAGAAGGCATTGTTATCATGAGGGATGAGGGCATTATGGCAGGGGCCCAAAGAAGTTCATCTTCACCTCTTCTTCCCAATCCAGTGGAATACAACCCAGTAAAGAATGTAGTGAAGGCATCTATCCTTCTAACATTTTCCATTGTATCAAAGGAAGACAAAACAAAATTGGAAAAATAAAGGAAACTAATCATGTGTCCATAGGGCAAACAATCAACTGGAACTGATTACCTGATTTAAGACATCATAATTGTAGACTTCTTGAAGGAAGAATTTCTACAAATCTTTGAACACTCAAATAAGAGCCTTAAGAGGAAGCAGTACCTGATTTTGGTCTTCTAAATTATAGTAGTTTTTATTTCTAGAGTCAAATTTTTTATAAACAAAGTTTATCCAGAAAACATCAAGCTTGCAACCAAGATAAATTAGTATACAGGAGAGAATCATGTCGGGGAAAAAAAAAATTTGGGCAGATATACAACATCCATTGCCATAGCTCTATGTGGACATCATCTTATCCTAAAGCAGGTGTTCCCATTTGTTAAATTAAAAGACTTTTTACTGCTTGACATATGAATCCTACAATAACTAAATTAATAATGCTTACCTTGAATTCATCACTCACCCACCGTCTACATAACCATTCCCAAACAGGTTGTTCTACCCACGAACGTCCATTAACTACTGCCTCCTCATGTGTTTCATATGACAAGTATTTTCGGTGCAGCGTGTAATGAAACGCATTGTATGCACGAGATAGCTGAGTTGTGACTGTCCGACGATGATTTTGCTTGGTCCAGTCGAACACAAAGTCAGCCTACGAATGTCATTGTGTTAAAAGCCCGTGTACCATATTTAAATTTACTAATATTGTTTTAAAAATCCATTACAAAGCCTGTTAAAGGTAACTTTGAGTTAAAAATCCATTACACATACAAAAGAGGATTTTAGTTAAAAACCCATTACAGATACAACATGCAAATTTGTTGATATAAACCTGAATACTAGAGATATTTAGATAATCTCCAATAAAAGTTCAACACTGCAGTTCATTTAATTATTGAAGATAAAAAATCATACTCGAACACGATCAATAAGTTCATCTTTATCCTTGACATCGACGACACTCCAACTAACATGCCTCATTTCTGCATAGTGTTTGACGATCCACGTCACTCTCGTTGTGTAAACTGTTGTGTTGTTGCATGATGGGCCTATCTTGCCATCTTTGATCTCTAATGGTATCTTCCCATACTTTCGCAACCTCTCAAACTCCGTCCCTTTGGCTACACCTCTACCATGTTTTCTAATGCTGGGTACTATATCAATAGCAAAAATTTTCAGTCAATGCAGTACATTAATCACATTTCTTTCATATTTATGTTTTTTTATCAAAATGTTAAAAAGCTGTAGGAAAGCAGTGTACTTACCCTCAGATACTGTGTTCACCTCTGCAGAAGTTGTCTCAAAAAATGTTTCACATACAACATCTGGAGGTTGAGTGGAGTCATCAGATTCCACCTCCCTTTCATCTCTCAAAGTCCAGCATGCAGCTTCTGATTCTAGGTGTTGTCCGATAGGAGGCAACACTCGTGGCCCTAGTCCAGCTCGTCCTCTGCCTCTCCCTCTTTTTGACTGAACCATTTCAATAACAGACCAATCTCCAAACAGTTTCCCCTAGCAAGAAAGTTAAACTCAGAAATCCCTACTACTGCTTATGGAGACCTACAAAAGGATTGTGCTGGAAAGAGACCTACCAATTGTTCTCCCTTGAAAGAGGAAGCTTGACTTCTCAATGCCTTTGCTAAGTATAACAGAGTGGGAAAAGCCAAAGAAAACTAGCTTTAGTTAAGTCCCAGGAAAACGTGTGGCTTCAGCAATGTGTTTCTAGCTCTATTGAACTACGTACGTATAGTGTGATAGATATTTTCATATTTCTGTCCTTGGTAATGACAATTTGGTTTGGCGCTTATATTTTTTTCTTCTCCCGTGCAGGTACAGCTTCTGTCTGGCAAAACCCATGCCTTTGGGGTGATGGTGGGAAAGTGCAGATCAGATTTGACTCCCTGAAACTCAGGCCATCAACATCAACCATGAGTTGTACCCGTGCCAAGAGATTATATTTGGATGTCTGAATATTACTATATTGGTGTCATATATAGTATTTAGTGGGCACATATTAAGCTGAAAACGTTGAAATTCTTCATTATTGTCTTTGATCAGATTTTTCATTGATTTTTTCCCATAGCCTTGTTCAGCTACAAGTGGCACATATGTATACCAATATATGCCAGGTGTTTTTTATCTAGACATTAGACCATTAAATGCAATATATGCCAGGTGTTCCCATACGCTCAAAACTATTACTCATATTTTCCTGTGTATTTTGTGGACAACATGAATTAATGAAGACCATCTTCAATGGTTTAGTCAAAGTTAAAAGACAATTTTGATGAATGTAAGATGAAATTTTTTTATAGAATTGTTATTTTTTCATTATATAACAATAAAATAAAGTAAAATGAATTTGACTTTGGTTATAAAACTCATCACTCCACATTGGTGTGCACTATTTATTCATTATATAGTAATGAGTAATTAATAATTTAATTAAATAAATAATTTTTTGTATAAATTAATTTATTTTATTTTTTCATATCTTACTATTCTACCTATTATGTTTATGAGTAATCATATTAGCAAACAATGATTACCATTCAACATGTGCATAATCAAGTTATGCATTAGTGTGGGAACCTAATTAACAAAAATAGAACCAAAAAAATAGAAAAAACCTCACTCAATTGCAGCACACTTGGCAATTTTTTTTTATGAATAAACCTCACTCAATTTAATAATAAGAGAGGAACAGCAAGTGTGCTGCCAAGTACGTTGGGAGTATACATAGAAGAGCACCTAGTTAAGGGAAAAGAGAACAAGAATATAGAAAATTACAAATGAAGAAAAGCTAGTTTAGTTGTGGATGCTGTTGCATTATCCTGTAGTCTTTGAAGTTGCAGGCCCCTTTTTATTCCATACACACTAGTGCCATCCTCAATATGAATGCACACTACTATTGGATGCATATAAAAAATGGATGCATTTTGGATTTTTATTCACAGAATTCAAGTAATTAATCTACTCCATAGCATTAATAAATTAATGTGGCATTAATAATACAAATATACACATCAAAATAGGCAAGCAAACCCTGTTGTGGCATTAATAAATTAATGTGGCATGAACAAGTGCTCGACAGAATCACTCCTTTAATCCCACCACATATACAAAATGAATTCCACAAAAAGTAAACATCGCCAATATTACTAAGTGGCCACCGAAACAAGCAACAGGGTTGTTATTGATGTCGTTTATCGTTGAGCTTCTGTTAAAGGCCTTCACGTCATCTGCTACATCATTGGGGCTAAATTGAATGCAGACTATCTGCACTTTGGCTTGATGTCAATTAATCTAACAACTTTCTAGCTCTACTCTGAAACACATTAAGCAAAATATTAAGCAAAATAGTTATAATTAATAGCTACTGGAACACATATATAATTAATAGCTACTGGAACACATATTTATAATTAATATGTGTTCTAGTCAAGTATAATTAATAGCTACAGGAACACAAAATGCATTGATACTTTGCTTATATCAACAAATGTCAATGGGGCTAATTATTAGATCAATCCTAGTTAGAGTTTTAGTCAAATACTGAAAAATGAATCACCATATGCCCATGCATCAGCAACACCCAAAAACTGAAATTAAGAATAACTTGGAGGTCTGCAACCACATTTGCACATCCTCTTGTCCTTCTAAACATTCTAACAAACCAACCATATTAAATTACAATGCAATAAAAGAAGGAATGAAGTCATGAGAGTCTATTTGAGATGCCACAGATATACCCAAATTGTGTTACTAAAAAACTTAAGTAAAAAAAATTATTCATACTGGTAGAAAATTGTAGGAAAATAACTTGGATCAATAAGAAGTTTCACCTCTGCAGAAATACTATAGAAGCATGCATAAATATAATGGTAGCTTTTTAACACTCTGGTATTTTTTTCAGATCTCTAAAACTCAAATATGCATCAACAGCCTAACGTTTCAAATAACCTAAGGGTATTTACACTAACCTATGCAATCCCCAAAAGTCACAAAGGCTTTAACACGTAAGGGTAATACCAGTTGCCCATAAATGCACGAGTGCACCAAGAAACATTGTGTGGTATCTCAGTTGTAAGCATCTAGACATAAATCATATTATACTTGCATTAATCACAAAAGATTAAACCTTGTACATCATGAAGGAGCCAAGAGATATACCAGTTGTCCTCGATATCTATTTCGAACATCACAGCTAGCCTCATGCCATCAGCAAGTTAATTTTCAGATTCTGCAAATTACATAGTCCAGATTTATTGGTGTCAGCTACTGCATATTTGCACAAAAAATGAGATGCAAAATTATTTGGTTACCTAAGAAATTAAAGAGGTTCATCTATAAAGAAACAGTAGCATGTTAATTCAATGTGTTAAATTGTAAAATAATAACAACAGTTCTAGCATCAATGCACACCATCGTCAGACAAACTCCCACTGTCCGACAGAAGGTCTTCACTGCTATGGGTTTGGTTATCATCATTTTCATCCTCTTCATCATCAATGAACTCTTCATCATCAGGAAGGGGTATTGCATCTTGTAATGGTGTCAAGTCAGGAACATGGCTTGTTTCTACGTCAGATCTATGCAAGGGATTCTGTGTATCATTTTCAATATTTACGGGTACAACTTCTACGTAAGAGGGGTCGTTCTCTTGGAAAGCAGGAAAATTGGAATTTTCCTCCTCATCCTCATCATCATTGACCAATGGTATAATTGGAACATCATACATGTTTCTGTTGTTCACCTTTTGCACGACGGACCAATTACCACCCAGGCTAGTGTCTTTAAGGTAAAACACTTGGGAGGCTTGACAAGCAAGGGCGAATGGCTCATCCTTATACCATTTGCGAGAAGTGTTGACACTAATTAGGTGGTCCCCAACACGTATTCCTCTCCTCCTATCATTGCTATCAAACCAGTCACATCTAAACAAATATACATGACGCCAACCCATGTAACGTAATTGCAATATGTCGATCAATACACCATAGAAATCAATAGGCTTTGATAGGTGTTCCCCTTTAACAACCACTCCACTATTCTGGGTTTTGCGATATTGTCCACGCAACACAGTGTGAAATCTGATGCCATTCATTATGCAAGCAGAATATGAAGCAACCCATGGATCTGGTCCACAAGCGAGTGCATATATGGATTCAGAGATGTCATCAGGATTTGCTGAACGTAGTTCTTGAATCTATAGATAATGGTGTGCAAAATGTTAGACATACTCTAGAAAGAAATTGAGAAAAAGCAATGTGAGAGTTGATTTTAGAGTTAACCTACACATGTACGAAACCAACTTGGAAAGTCAATTTCATGTCTACGCTCTATATCATCGGAGGAAATTTCTTTCACTTTTGTATAGTGCTCACTGCAGAAATACATAGTTACCATTTAAGTTGGGCCATGAATTATCAGTTCAAATATATATATATAAGGTAGAAGTACATGGAAACAATCAAATACTTACTCTAGGTACTGACCAATCTCTGGACAATTATTAAGCACGTACCACCTTGCCTTTGCAAGGAGAGTCTGATCCAATCGATTGGAGGTAGGCGAACCCAAAGGACGTACCTTTTGTGAGAAAATAGGCAAATTGTCAGCTTCTGCACCCTTATCTATATCTCTATTTCGTTCCTCCCGGTTATATATGGTCTCAATATCATGGATGTACAAGGAGCAAAAAGTCAAGCATTCAACATGCACATATGCTTGAGCAATTGAACCTTCCGGACGAGCCTTATTTCTGACATAACGCTTGAATTTTCCCAAATATCTCTCAAAAGGATACATCCACCTATATTGAACTGGCCCTGCAAGGTAAGCCTCGCGGGGTAAATGAATGGCGAGGTGTACCATGATATCAAAGAAAGCAGGTGGGAAAATCATCTCAAGCTTGCAGAGGATAACTGCAATGTCGGATTGTAGTCGCTTCAATATTTCTAATGTCAACGTCCGTGCGCACAAAGCCTTGAAAAATGAACTAAACTCAGTCAATGCAAGTCGTATATCAGATCGTAAAAACCCACTAATTGCAACTGGAAGTAATCTTTGCATGAACCATCAGCAACTGAAACACATCTAGAGATATTTGAGGCAAAACCATCTGGAAATTTAACAGATGCAAGCCATTCACAAAAACGTCTCCTCTCTGGTAAATCTAGCGTGTAGGAGCCAAGCATCATTTGGTACCCATTCGATGAAGGTTGTAAATGTAATTCCTTCCTTAACCCAAGCTCCATCAAGTCCCTACGTGCATTAGCAGTGTCTTTGGTTTTTCCTTCAATACCCATCAATGTTCCTAGGACATTGTCGCAAATGTTTTTTTCAATGTGCATGACATCAAGATTATGTCTTAACGACAACATTGACCAGTAAGGTAAATTGAAGAATATACTTTTTTTAGTCCAGTTCAATTCATCTGGTCTGCGTTTTCTCTTTCGAGAGCCTTTGCCAAATTCTACATTACAAACATTCTCTAGTTGATGAAGTAGATCATGTCCCATTCGCTCTGGAGGTGGCAAGCGATGATCATCGCTTCCATTGAATGCTGTTTTTTTCTTTCTCCAAGTGTGGGTTGATGGCAAGAAGCGACGATGACCCATATAAGAATGTTTTCTCCCATGTTTCAGCCACATGGAATCTATATCTTTATTGCATAATGGGCAAGCCATCTTTCCTTTTGTACTCCACCCCGAAAGATTGGCATATGCGGGAAAATCATTAATAGTCCACAATAGTGCAGCATGTAACTGAAAATTTTCAGACTTTGATGCATCATAGGTATCTATGCCATTCTCCCATAAATCTTTTAATTCATTCACTAAAGGTTGTAAATAAACGTCGATGTCGTTTCCTGGTGCTTTGGGACCAGGAATGAGCAATGAGAGCATTAAGTACGGATCTTTCATGCATAACCAAGGGGGCAAGTTGTATGGCACGAGGATCACAGGCCATATGCTATAAGGTTTACTGTTATTATTGAACGGGTTGAACCCATCACTAGCTAGCCCCAATCTGACATTGCGAGCATCTTCTGCAAACCAACTGTGGTCTTTATCAAATTGTCTCCACATTTTAGAATCAGCAGGATGTCTTAAAGTACTATGGTCATCAACTCATTGTTCTCTATGCCATTTCATGGATTTTGCTATATTCTTTGACATAAATAGTCTTTGTAACCGAGGCGTCAGAGGAAAGTATCGTAATACCTTTTGGGGAATCTTTCCCTTTTTCCCTCTGCTTGACACCCACCTCGACTCCTTGCATTTAGAACAAGAATCTTTGTCGGCATCGTCATTCCAAAATAGCATGCAGTCATTTGGGCAGGCGTCTATTTTTACATAACTAAAACCCAACCCATGCTCTAAGCGTCGGGCCTCGTGGTATGAGTTAGGCAACTGAATATCTGGAAAAGCTGCTTTTAACAAGTCTAAAACCATGTTAAATGACTTGATAGTCCACCCACCAATTGTTTTTATATGAAGCAGCTTAACTATAAATGAAAGTTTAGAGAACTTTGCACAATCAGGATAAAGTGGAAGTCTCACATCCTCTAACAATTTCTGGAAATTTCTCGATTGCCTCTCACTCATGTTGGGCTCTGAAGTAGTACCATGTTCCCCGAAATCATGGTCCATGAATGCTCCAGCCCGAATGTCCTCTATCATCTCATCCATATCATCAACAACATTCTGACTTTGATTATTAGATTCGTCATCATCACCTGACGAATTAGCATTCCAACTTTCACCCTCCCCATGAAAAATCCAATGTGTATAACTTGGGTCAATACCTATCGTGAATAGATGATCTTCGACTTCATTTATTGGTAGGAAGATGTTATTACAACATCTCTTGCATGGACACCTGAAGGTAGTGCTTCCAGGTGCATGGGCTTTTGCCATTGTGAGGAGTTGATTAATCCCAACACCATATTCCCGTGATGTAAACCTGTTTGGCACGTGCATCCAATTCTTGTCCATTGGCCTGAATTGATATGAGGATATTTCTTCACTTTTACCACATGAACAGTGAACTAAGGCCACTTCAATAAAGAATATTTAATTAATGATTCATAATAAGGAAATTGTGTTGTACACTCTTGATAAAACTACATAAACGTCACATAATTGCATATCTTAACGGACAAAGATTACATATAAAGATAGTGAGTTAGTAAGTGTACAGAATTTAGCATGTGATTGGACCGATTTAGGCTTCATGCGTAAATGTTCAGATTTAAGAGATTGACATTAGAGCACTCTCATTGGCTCCGGCAAAGTTTTAGACAAAGTTTGGCTAATATGCCAATTTTTGCCTTATGCCTAATTGGTTGCAAACTTGGACTTCACATTAGATGAGTTATTTTACTCTCTATATTAATATGGGTAATAATTTTTTTTTAATATAGTTTTTAATAAATTATTTAATTATTTTGAAAATACTTTCTATTTTCATTACATAATTTCCAACAATCTCTATATCAAAATATATAAAATACATCTATCAACCTAAATTAACTTCACCAAATTAGTTAATGGTTTTTCTATAATAACCAGTACCAACACCAAAGTTTCTAGTCATGAATAAGTAAATTTATTAAATGAAATATACTTTGAAAAAATCTATTGCTACCAAACCTCACAAATTTTTCTATCTTGTGTTATGCATAAAGTCAGTTACGATGTTTTAAGAAAAAAATGATTACCTTTAAGATGCAGGGAATTGTTCTGTATTTTTGTGAGAAAATACAGTAGGTTTAGGTACTAAATGGGTGCAGTGGCATAATATAGGTTATCTATTATTTCAAAGCATAATGATTACTTGGAAAATAAGAAGTAGCAAATAATAGAATCTGGGAGTTATCAAATATATTAAATTTGCATGCAAATCCAATGTTTTAGACCCATAGCTACACGTATGCTAGATATGTTGGACACTTGACAAAAGGATAGACTCTATGGGAATTTATTCAAACAACTGGCATGCGTGAAATCCAAGAACAAATTAATGACTCCATTCAAGTATTCAAAGCTTATACATGATCATGAGCTACTCAGTAAGAAATATCCAGCTGAAACAAACAAAATGTAATGATAATTTATTGGAATATAATACAATAAACAATATGCAAGCAAGCCAAGCAAACAAGTCATGACAGAGATTATCATATATGACAGGATACACGAATTCAAGTAACCCAGAAAAGATGAGACCCATCGAAATACAAACAAAATGAAGATTTTTATTCTCTTGCAGTGGCTAAGAATTCGTTATGCTAAAATCCAGAAATTAGAGTTATAATTGTTGCGTACCTTTCACGATGCTTTCACCCAGGACCAACAGCAGTACTCAAAGACCAATTAATTTATTAAGGCCTATTAATAGTTAGAGGGAATGCAAACTCGATGCAGTTAGATTGACACAAAACGACACCATGAATGGAGTGGAAGGGCAGCTACCAAAAGCACGATACAACCAAGTTGTAAGCAACGACGTTGATGGGCAATCCAGTACTGAGTTCCACCATGGTTTGATGAGAAGAGGGGTTTAATGGATACCCATAATCAACTTGATTGATGTCATCGTGAAAGGCATTACAATGGGAAAAAGAAGGAGAACATAAATCAATGATCAAACCTTTCACAATCTGGGTCAACGCACGAAAGGAGCTTCTCACCAATGATGGAATTGCAAGTTGGGAAATAGACTCTGGGTTTAATTGGGAAAACCAGAAAAGTTGGGGGAACTCGAAATAAACGGAACTCCAAGAAAAGTTAAATTTTTCTTTCGGCGATAATATTGGTCCCAATAGGAATAAACATCGTCGGTATAGAGGGACATAGTTCTTACGACGGATTACCATCGCCGTTTGTCAGAACATGAAATATATTATTTTTTGTGGCAAAATTAGATGGCGAGAAAAGGCCAAAAAGCGACGCAATAAAAGAAGATACTGTTTCTTACACTTCACAGTGTAAGAAACAGGCATGCCTGGCTGCTTTTGCGACATGTATGGTGCTTGACTTCAACTTCGCCGCAAGAAATCATTTATTGCAGTGATTTTTTGTTCGACGGAAGGAAAATTGACGCAAAAACTGACATTTTTTGTAGTGACTAGAACCAAAATTTTCCTTGTAAACTTTATTCCCTAGCACCAATATGCATCTTCAATTCTATTTTGCCCCACGACACGCCGATCACCTCGGTGGCTCCTCTCAAATCATTTCTTTTCATTGAAGAAGGCATTTCTTTCTCGGTCCCTATGGCATCCTCTCCAATTTTACTTTCCTTGTAGTTCTTCTCAGTGAACAAACAAGTTGTCATGAAAGAAAAAAAATTAGAAGGAAAAAAAAATACAGACAGATTCATGAACTCAACAAGTGGTCACGATCGAAATAAAATTAGAAAAAAAAAAAAAACAAACTTAGAAGTTCAAACGGAAGTGAAACTCTTCAAACCAAACAGAGAAATGAAATTCTTCAGACCCAATAAAAACCCAGGTTCTACGGAGTAAATAGAAATTCAGATTCACAAACTCTTTAGAACAATCTTAAAAGAAAATCTAAAATAGAGAAATGAAACTTAGAGAGAGAAATATACAGAATAATTTCAGTGCGAGATGGAAAGGAGGGAGGAACGCGTGCGAAGGTGATGGAGGTAGATCTGTGCAAAGGAGAAGGAGTAATGAAGGGGCTAACTAGTTTTTCCTTTTTAAATGCTTTATTGCTTTATACGGCCATTAATAAAATTATATAATTAGTTTTTCTTTTTACTTTATACGGGCCATTAAAAATATTACATGTGGCATCGGTCAAGCGTCGGTTGGAATCTCTCGGTCCTTCTAGCATTTTCCTTTGATTAAATGTTTTGGACCGGGCCCACATATTACATACAAGTGCTTCGGAGCCATCACAGACGAACGAGGTGACGGCACGTGGGATAAAGTGGTCGGTTACATTTTCGAAAGTCACAGCCTGGCTTGTACTAGGGTTGTAGGTTAATGAATAATCGAATTTGAATTCAAACGGTCAGTGGGTGTGTCTTTAGTAACTTGGGAGACAAATACACTTTAGTATCCAATTGATTCATAGTATGAGAGTTCCATCGTCAATGCTTACCACGTGTTGGACTTGGAGTTGACAAGAAGTTATTCCCAAAAAAAAATGATCATTTGATTGCAAAGAAATTTCACAAAAATAATTTGAAATGGTTTAATATATTAAATTGTAAAATTATTTTTATTGTAAAATATCTTTGTGACTGCAACACTTTTCATGTTGGCAATAAAAGAAATAATAATGTATTTTAAATCTAGTCAATTTTTTAATTTAGTCAATATTGTCAATTGTAATATATTCCTTACTTGATTAATTAATATTGTATAAAGGTGGATGTTAATTTATAAATCTAATCCACTTTATGCCAAAACTCTCGTGCAAGGTAAACCCCCCCCCCCCCAATCAAAAATTTCCTTCGAGGTCTCGCATGCAGTCTCTGACGTGGCTTTTTTTAATCAGTAAGTACGTCCACAAAAAAATATTTTAATTATAAAGAGATTTTATAAAAATAAATCTACAAATTAACGTAATTTTATGTGGTGTTAAATTGTAAAATTATTTTTATTAAAAAGAATATCTAACATATCATATAAATCCACATCAATTTATATGTTTACTTTTATATTTATCTCTTTATACATATAACACTTTTTATATCCATATTGAAACTAACAATTACGTGTTTTCTTCTATCTTTTAATTTGGGCAATATTGTAAATTGCAATATATTCCTTACTTGTTTAACATTGTAGAATTGTGGAGGTGGATCTATAAATCTAATCCACTTTGTAGCGAAACTCTCGTGGAAGCTGGTTGAAAGTATCAAAAACCTCATTTCCTTGGAGTACGTTCTACACGCAGTCTCTTGAAGCTAGCTAGCTCATCAATTTCTAACTGCAAAGGCCAGGTTAGCAGTTTTGATTGTCCTGCAAATTATATTGGCTCAAAAATCATGATCAGTAATATCGTCACATAAATGCATGAATGTATTTCGAAATGAAAAATTCTATAAACCATACTATCGTTCTACTTTCATTTCACTAAATAAGATGTGACATATTTTTTACTATTAAATAATCATTTATTATATGCTTATTTATCATTTAATGGAAATGAATGTGCCATGCACATACTACTTAGTATAATCAAAATAGGATGAGAATGTGGTGTGTAATATTACTCATTTCGAAATATATAAAAAATTAATTTATGTTTCAGAGGTTTTTATTTTTATATTTTTTTTAACGCAATCGTGATGATCACTAGGCCATATATTGTCTATCTATTCACCTATTAATTTAGCGTCTCATGATGCATACATTCATATAATATCGTATTAATTCTTTTAATTTTCAATCATAGAAAAGATCAAGGAAAATAATGGAAGAGGGTGATAGCTCATTATCTCGATCTCGAGCCTTTTATGCTCCTCTCCTTCGAGCTGCCCTACAAGATGACTGGAAAGCTGCAGAAGCTTTTATACAAAAAAACCCAGACTGCCTTGGAGCCCCCATAACAAAATGGAAAGGGACAGCTCTTCACAATGCTGCATCTGTAAAACGCACCCGTTTTGTAAAAGAACTCGTGAAACGGATGACACCGGAACAATTAGAATTGAAAAACAAAGGAAACGACACAGCCCTTTTTTATGCCGCTAGATCTGAAATCGTAACAATTGCAGAGGTGATGGTGAAAAAGAACAACAATCTGCCAATGATCTCCAAGGATCGCATCCATTCTTTACCACTTTACGTGGCAATAAAGACTGGAAATAGAGACATGGTGTCGTATTTATACTCTGTGACTCGTATTGAAGACTTGACTTCCAAGGATCGCATTGAGCTCCTTAAGGCTACGATTTCCACCGACTTGTATGGTATGTCCTACACTTGTGATCATCAGTTTGAGACAATTAATTATGAACAATTAATGCTATTGTTCTTGTAATATGATACGTTTTTATAAATAACTTAATTCATATATTAACCAATTATTAAATGGTAGTTACTTAAAATAGACTAAATAACAATGACAGATGTACGTCTTGGTTTTTATAAACAGATACGGCACATAAAATTCTGGATACTGATCTAAAGTTAGCACCTCATGGAAATAAGGATCTTCTTTGGGAACCATTGGAAATGTTGGCCAGAAAACCTTCAGAAATTGGCAGCAAAAGTCAGCCATCAGTATGGGAAAGATGGTTAAACTCCAGTAAGTTTATTTCCAACCCAAACTATTAACCTAAATAGATGTATGTATGTATATATGTAAGTATGCATGTGTATATTTATATATAGCTGGACTGGAGGAATTTCCTGATTAATCAAGTATATAAATTTACCAAGTGTACGTGTCCGGCCTTAGAGAGGTGTCATGCGTGCCTTCTATATACGTTGTGGTAGAGTACTGCATGCTGCTACCATTAGCTAGGAAGTCATCTCATAATTTGTTCTTCACTCATAGTTTTATATATACCCCTGCACGAGGCATTGGGAAGTAGATAGGAAGCCATGAATAACTCTATTCTTAGGTCTCGATCTACACCACAAACTACTTTGCATAATTTATTTCGAAAAATAAATTTTAAAATTTAAATCTTATAAATCAAATTATGTCATATGAATTGTGTACTATGGTGTAGATCAAGCCTTAGAATAGCATTTCTCGCCATATTAATTAATTCTTTAACTACTTATAAATGTTAAATTTATAGGTCTTTTTAGTGTTAATTCTTCTTTTTTTTCAGTGCGATTTGCTATTTAAGATCTTAACTAGGCTAGCAGTTTTTGAACTAATTTATATAATATATATCCTAAATGATATGATATTCTTTTGGCATATAGAATTAATATTTCTGTTTAACCAGACCATCTTAATTCTCTTTATATAATCCTAACTAGGTTTCAGAGGTCGGTTCTGCAACAAAGCTTTGATGCGAGCATCAGCCCATAAATTGGTTGACCGACTTTGGAAACAACTCGGAGACGACACATATTTCTCGTCAACTGAGGTTGATGACGAGCATATGATGAAACTACTTGTTGAAGCTACAAAAGTAGGGAACCTTGAATTTCTAATTATACTTATACACTCATATCCCGATCTCGCATGGCGATCTTCCGCGGAATATGGAAGTTTATTTCACGTTGCTATTAAACATCGACAAGAGCGTGTTTTTAATTTAATATATGAGTTAGGTGTTGCGGGGAGCAACCTTGCGAACATCTGTGCAAAAGAGAATCAAAACATGTTGCACTTAGCTGGACAATTGCCTTCTTCAGATCGACTGAATATCGTCTCAGGAGCTGCCCTTCAAATGCAACGAGAGTTGTTGTGGTTTCAAGTACGTATGTGTGGGTGTTAAAAATCATGTCAACTTCTTTTCTTCTCGTCGAACATGTATACATTGCATGGTCTCCCCTAGCTTTCTATATGTTTTAATTTACAAGTAATTGGTTTTTGCAGGAGATAGAAAAGATCATGCCGAAGTCATATGTGAACAAGCCGAACTCTTCCAAAACACGAGAAACACCTAGGGAATTATTTGCGAGGACCCATGAAGAACTACAGAAGAATGGTGAAAAGTGGATGAAGGACACGGCAAACTCTTGCATGCTTGTGGCAGCACTGATTGCCACTGTGGTTTTTCCTGCTGCTTTCACAGTACCGGGTGGAAACAATCAAGAAACAGGCATTCCTATCTTTCTGGAAAGCAACTGGTTTACGTTATTTCTCGTATCAGATACGGTAGCCATGTTATTCTCTTCGTCTTCAATACTAGTTTTCTTGACAATTCTCATGTCACGCTACACTGAAAATGATTTCCTGACATCATTACCTCGTAAGTTGGCGTTGGGACTCGCTACGCTTTTAATCTCAATAGTAGGCATGTTGATAGCCTTCTCTGCAGCCTGTCTTTTGATCTTTAAATACAAAACAAGTGTTCCGATCCGTATAATTGTAGCGGCACCTGCTATCCCAATTAGTTTGTTTGTTATCCTACAATATGGCCTTTGGTTTGATATATTCCGCTCAGCATTCTACTCTAACAGGTTCCTTTTCTGGTCACAAAATAGGCTTTTCAAGCAACATGCTTGCTAGGGAAAGAATGACCACGAGTCATGCAATTTCTTAAAAGTATGAAACTTGACCAAACCATTATCAAGGCTTCAGTTTGATCTTCATTAATTAGCTAAGAATGTTGGTTTTTTACGTGTGTATGTGCGCATATATAATATAATATGTGTTTCTGGTTGTGCTTTCCTTAATTTGTAAACCCCATGGGTACTGGACTGCTTCTAATTAATTATTTAAGGATTCTCGAAACTCTCTTGTAAGATAATTCTACGATATTGTTTCTCATTTTATATATCATTAATATGTAATGTGCTTTTGATAGAGTGGCTGATTTAAATAGACCTATTTGTCTTTGTAATGTGCTTTATAAGATTATTTCAAAAGTCATTGCTAATAGGTTAAAACAAGTCTTACCTGATGTGATTTCTGAATCTCAGTCATGTGCTTTTGTGCCTAGGAGACAAATTACTGATAATGTTTTGATTACCTATGAATTATTACATTATCTATGACATAAGAGGAGTGGGAAAAAGGGTTTTATGTCCCTTAAATTGGATATGAGCAAGGCGTATGATAGAATGGATTGGGGATTTTTGGAAAATATGATGGGTGCTTTGGGTTTCGATTCTGGTTTTATCAGTTTAATTATGACATGTGTACAGATTGTTTCATTTTCAGTTCTAGTTAATGGCGGCCCTACAAGTACTTTTTTTCTTAGTAGAGGGTTAAGGCAAGGAGATCCTTTGTCTCCTTATCTTTTTCTATTATGTACGGAGGGACTTGTTAGTTTATTGAAGAGGAATGATTGTCGAGATGGGGTGGAAGGTATTAGAGTATGTCAGGGAGCTCCTAGAGTAAACCATTTGTTGTTTGCGGATGATAGTGTGATATTTTGTAAAGCTGATAAGGGTACTACTGAAAAGATTCATTCTCTTCTTAATAAGTATGAAAAAGCTTCAGGGTAGTGTATAAACAAGGAAAAGACTTCTATAGTTTTTATTAAAAATGTAAGTGAAGCTGAAAAATCTGAAAGCATGCATCTTTGGGGGGAAGCCACACTCAACAATATGAAAAATATTTGGGCTTGCCGCCTATGGTGGGGAGATCAAAACAACGAGCTTTTGCTAGTATTAAACAGAGGTTGTGGCAAAAACTGCAATTATGGAATGGTAATTTGTTATCTCAAGGAGGTAGAGAAGTCCTCCTTAAAGCTGTTGCTATGGCCATTTCCACGTATGCCATGAGCTATTTTTTATTCCCTACATCTTTATGCCATGAATTAGAAATGTTAATGGCTAATTTTTTGTGGGGATGTAAAGGCCAAGAGAAGAAGATTCATTGGGTTAGCTGGAAAAGGTTGTGTGATTCAAAGTTTAGAGGGGGTATGGGTTTCAAAAATCTTTGGATTTTTAATTTGGCTCTTATTGCTAAACAGATTTGGAGACTTATGCATAATGAGGGGTCTCTTCTATTTAGAATGTTTAAAGCTAAATATTTTCCTCACACATCTTTGTTGGAAGCTAAAATGGGTGCAAACGTCTCTTCGTTTGTTTGACAAGGTTTTGTTAAAACCTTTGATTATTGCAAGAGTGGGTGTTGTTGGAGGGTGGGTAATGATAGAAGGGTGAGGGTGTTTCATGATCCTTGGATCTTTGATGTGGTTGTGCGGGATCTTCCAAGTGTGGATATAAATTTGACGGTTAGTGATTTATTGGATGAGGAATTGGGTTGATGGAATGTGGAGGTATTGAGAGCTCTCTTCAATCTAAGAATTGTGGCCCAGATTTTTAAAATAAATGTGCTTTAAATGTGGAAGATACTTTGTTTTGGTTTCCAGAAAAGAGGGCTCATTACTCTGTCAAAAGTGCCTATAAACTGTTTTTGCATCTAGATGGACAAGGTGGGGGAGAGAGCTCTAGGGAGAGATCTATTAATTCTTTTTGGAAGTGTTTTTGGCATCTAAAAATTCCAAAAAAGATTAAGATTTTTGGATGGAAAGCATGTCTTAAAAATCTCCCTACTGCTTTTAATTTGAGAAGAAAGAAAATGTTGATGGATGATAATTGTGCTTTGTGTAATCAAGCAAGTGAAGATGTTGCACGTGTGCTGTTTTATTGCTCGGGTGTTTTTCATGTTTGGGTGCAATATTTATCTTTTTTGCATGACATTCAACCTGATTTATCATTTTGGGAAGTGGTTGAGTTAGTTAAGGAGAAGGGCTCCATAGATGATCTCTCAAAGTTTTTTTGCATTGCTTGGGGTTTATGGTATAGACAGAATCAGTTTCTGTTTGAGCATAAACTTTTGGATGTTAAAGCCGCTGTTTGCCACTCTTTGGCTGTGCATTATGAGTTTAAGCATGTGCATTATGAGTTTAAGCATGTGCAAGGTTTTGATGTGGGTTGTACAGCTGTTAAAAGAGTGGTTTGTTGGGCTCCTCCTCCAATGGGGTTTTTGAAGATGAATGTTGATGGAGCTACTTTCTTTGATCAACAGTTTCTTTGATCAATAGAAAGCGAGAATTTGTGTCATCTTTAGAGATGAAAATGGTTGTGTGATTGTGGTCTGTAATAAAGTAGAAAGGGAGGTGTCCTCTTCAGAATTCATAGAAGCAATGGCTATGTTGAGAGGTTTGCAATTGTGTGCACAATGGAGGTACCAAATTTGATACTTGAATCTGACTGCTTAGTTCTTGTGAATGCTTTACAGGATGCAACCACTCATTTTCTAACAGAGTTTGAATACTTACTCAGAGATATTAGAAGGTTGATGGGTGGTTTTAGAGATATCCAGCTTTCTTTTGTTAATAGATTGTGAAACTCAACTGTACATAGTTTAGCAAGACATGCATGGGGTAGAAGATATTGAGTTATGGTGGGAGGGGTGTCCTACTTTTGTATCAGAAGCTGTTTGGGTTGATAGTAACAATATGGTGTAAGGACAATTATTTTGTTTGATTCAATGAAATCTTTGATTACGAAAAAAAAATATATATATATATATATATATATATATATGTTGTTGAATATTCTGAATTGTATATGATGTAACGATCATAATCTTATCGGTCACAATCATTGAAGAAACCCTTCTGTAATACCTGCCGACCGTCAATTGACCCATTCACTTGACCGATCCCTGTCAAAGAAAATTCCACCATTGCTGGCGAGTTCTTAGACATAATAATGACAAACAAATTAAACGGCAATTAAAAGGATGAAAAAAAAAACCGGCAATTAAAAGTTTTTGACAACTTTTTTCAAAAGTACTTTTTCAATAAAATATTATTATCTTTTGAATTCTTTCCTCCCAAATTACATCAAAAAACTCAAAGAAAACGCAGAAATACATTATTTTCTTTTTGTAAAATTAAGTTGTAATAGTGTTATTATTTTACAAAATATCATCCATTAGAATTGTAAATAAACAATTCTACTCGATGAGCTATTCGAAATGATCAACTCGACCAAACTTGAATTCGGTTCAATTCGTTTAATAAATAAGTCGTTGTTCATGAGGGAAACGATAATTATCATGATAATTGAAGTAATATATATATATATATATATATATATATATATATATAAGCTATGATTCTTATCATCCCTACATCACACATCATATATATATATTTTTATTTTTTTGTTTTATTCGAACTAAACTAACTGAGTTTTTCTACTCATCACCTCTACACCACATACTTGTTAAGGACAAAAATAAAAATAAAAATAGAAATAAAAAATCATATGTGGTGTGTATATATATATATATATTGTGTAGGGATGATAAAGTTTTCTATATATACCAGTTGGCAGCTTGGATTTGCAGCCATCATGGTCGACCACCTGTGAGCCACCTCAACGGAGCAAATCTTGGCTGGCCGGTAGCTGCTAGTTATTGTTGGTAGTACTTGTGAGGGGAGAAATCTCCAAGGATCGGGTCGGGACAGACACCGAGCCCAGGCCCACACTTGGGACCTGGGATGGGCCGGCCCAGCCGAGGAAGTTCAGGACGAGAAGCGTGGGCTCAGGTGTTCTCTCAAGAGGGTGGGGGAAACAATGCAACCTGACACAAGATCAGGGCCACTAACAGAGGTGCCCCCAACCCTGACAGGGCAGTCTGATGGCCAGGACTGGCCAACCATCAGGGACACCCTCATCCCTAACATAGCCGCTCAGGGCCACGCCACATTCAATGCGCCCAGCGGTCGGCACTCAAAGGTAAGCCCACTTGGGTGCCAGCAAGGTTCCAGGCTAGGACTGACAGGTTTTGCATGGAGTAGGATACGACAAGAACATGCAATCACAGTACAAGGCAGTCCACCGGTTGCTATCACCTCGGGATCCACCCTAGCCAGGTATAAATACTCATCTCTCTGCCAAGGAAGGGTTAATCACATTCTTGAATATTGTTTGCTATCTCATTCTAGCTTTCATTCTCTTATTCTTCCTCAACCTTGAATTGACTTGAGCGTTGAAGGTACCACAACCCCCAAGCTCCCACACTCTCCTCCTTACAGGAAAGAGCCCAAGCGCTGCTAGTGTGGAGTGGCCCAGGCCTGCGAAACACAACATCAACATTGGCGCCGTCTGTGGGATCTTTTTTCCTATGAATAGCGTGTCCTTCATATGCCAACGACAACGAGGGCACGCCCTCAAACCTCGCGGCAAGAGAAAGAACAGTTTGACGCAATGGAAGGAAGAGCCAACGAGCAAGCAGCGACAATGCAGAGACTCGAGGGAATGCAAGAAGAGGCAGGTCTACCTCCCACCCCGCCCCTGACGGAACTGGACGGGGAAGTCAGAGATGAGGAAGCTCTGCGGCAAGCGAAGCCCAACGAACCACTGGACTTAGTGTCGTGGATCCGCAAAGGCCTGAGCGCATCATCCTTGTAGGAACCAAGATGACTCCTGAATTGAGCCGATCCTTGAAACAACTCCTCACCGAATACCAGGACATGTTTGCTTGGAGCGACGAAGAGATACTCAGAATCGACAATTTTGTCATCGAGCACCGCCTCGGCATGGACCCCAAGGCGAAAAGAGTCAAGCAAAAAGGCTGAAGCTTCAGTGCAGAGAAGTACACAGCGATCGTCGAGGAGGTGGACCAACTTCTGGCCGCAGGTTCATCCAGGAAGTGTACTACCTCGAATGGCTATCCAATGTAGTATTGGTGAAAAAGACGAGTGGAAAGTGGAGGATGTTCGTCGACCTCACCGACGTGAATAAGGCATGCCCGAAAGACAGCTTCTTGCTCCCGTGCATAGACCTGATAGTAGATTCAACGGCAGGACACCCCTTCAGAGTTTTGAATACCGTACTGGTATCGGCCGTACCGGTCGGTATGTATCGTACCAGATAGTAACCAATTTAGGGGAGATAGGTATTTCGTACCAGGTCAAATACTGGCCGATTTTCTATGTACCGACTGGTTTTTAGTGTACCAGCCAAAATTTTATATTTTTAATGTATTTTCTTAATTTTCACTCTAATTCTCACTTCTAAAGACTACTTTCCTAACTTTTTTTTAATTTCCTTTTCTCGAGGACTGATAATCAAATCTCTACTCCATTTTTCCTGATGAAGACAAGTAATTATTATTTTTTTATAGTTGGATTGAGAACTTACAAGTATTATTGAGTTTTATAAATATGTATTTTAACTTTTTAAGACTTGTATTAATGTTATTTTGAAATATAATTTATACATATATAATTAATTTATCTATATATAAACTATCCTGAAACAGTACCGGTACCGAAATATTTTATTACAATGCATTAACCGAAACGATATTCAAAACTTCGCACCCCCTACTTAGCTTGATGGACGCGTATTCCGAGTACAACCAGATTAGAATGAGTAGGGAGGATGAGGAGAAAATGGCCTTCATCACCGACCGGGGTCTCTACTGTTACAAGGCCATGCCGTTCGGCCTCAAGAATGCAAGGAAAACTTATTAGCAGTTAGTCACCCGGATGTTCAAGGAGCAAATCGGTCGAAACAAAGGAAGTCTACGTGGACGACCCTTTGGTCAAGAGCAAAAGGCCCGAACAGCGCCTCGACGATCTTCGGGAGGCCTTTTCAGTAATGAGAAAGTACAATATGAAGCTCAACCCATTTAAATACGCATTTGGTGTGAAGTCAGGTAAGTTCTTGGGATTTATGGTCTCGGAACGAGGCATCAAGGCCAACCCCGAGAAAGTCAAGGCATTCGTCGATATGCCCCCGCCGCGGACAATCAACGAGGTGCAAAGGTTGGCAGGAAGAGTTGCCACGATGAGCCACTTTATAGCAAGATTGACCGACCGCTGCCTTCCTTTCTTCAAAGTCCTCATAAAGGCACTGGAATGGAATGATGAGTGCAACTAGACCTTCGACGAGCTCAAGAAGTATTTGGCCCACCCACCGCTCCTCAGCCAGACTAGCCCGAGGGTAGACCTTACGGAATATTTGGCTGTGACCCCAAACGTTGTGTCCACCGTACTGGTCCACATCGAGGGGGAGAACAACAACTTGTTTACTACATGAGCCGCATGTTTCGAGGAGCCAAGGCCATGTATCCCTGCTCGGAAATCCTGGCCTTCACACTGGTCATCGCTACAAGGCGGCTGAGACCCTACTTCCAAGCCCATCCGATGAAGGTGCTCACCGACGTACCCCTCAAGAAGATATTGCAAAAGCCCGATGAGTCAAGCCGCATAACAAACTGGGCAATCGAGTTAAGTGAGTTCAACATCAAGTACCTTCCCCGGATGGCGATCAAAGGACAAGTATTAGCCGATTTTGTTTCCGAGTTCTCTAATTTCCCAAAAGAGATAACTGTGACACCCCAAGGCAAACCCTGGCTGGTCTACGTCAACGGCTTGTCCTACCGGGCTGGGGGGTGTAGGGGTGCACATAGTCATGGAAGTCGGAGAAGAGCTCAACTATGCGATCAAACTTGGTTTCAAAACCACCAATAATGAGGCTGAGCACGAGGCGCTACTGGCAGGGATGATAGTGGTTAAGTCACTAGGAGCAACCGAGGTCGAAGTAAGAGCTAGCTCGCAGGTAGTGGTTGGTCAAGTCATGGGACAGTTCACCACCAAAGGCAAAAAACTGAAGAAGTACCTCCAGCAAGTATGGGAGGAGTGCGATCTTTTTAGGTATTTCCACATCCAGCAGATCCTGAGAGGAGAAAACCACAAAGTAGACCACTTAGCAAAAGCGCTAGCCTCACGAGTAACACGGGCAGAGTACTACTGGCACAATTCCCTCCGGGACGCGAAGGACTTCACGAAGAAATGCTCTAAGTTCCAAGAACACGCATCGATCCTCCACTGCCTGCTGGAGGATTTGACCTCCATCGTCTCCCCTGGCCATTCGCACAATGGGGACTCGACCTCATTGGCCCATTTCCTGAGGGCAAAGGTGGGTGCAGTTCGTTGTAGTGGCGGTCGATTACTTCACGAAATGGGTGGAGGCGGAAGCACTAGCAACAATAACTGCCCGGGCTATCACAAAGTTCCTGTGGAAGTCCATAATCTGTCGATTTGGGATCCCTCAGAGCTTCATATCGGATAACGGCAGGCAGTTCGATTGCTCCCATTACCGGGAGTGGTGCGTAAAGCTCAGAATTAAGGCCAAATACTCATCTTTGAGACACCCTCAAGCAAACGAACAAGTAGAAGCTACTAACAAAATGTTGTTGAATATTTTGAAGAAGGGGCTGGAAGAGCATAAGAGGATATGTGTTGAAGAGCTCCCAAACGTGCTGTGGGCCAACCGAACGTCCGTCAGGACCCCCACTGGAGAGACGCCATTCGCCCTTGTATACGGGATTGAAGCTGTGATCCTAGCAGAGGTGGGGCTGCCCACTTATTGGATACAACACTTCAACCCGAACTACAATAACAAAGGACTGAAAGAAAACTTGGATCTCCTGGAAGAAAGACAGGAAGAGGCAACAAATCGAATGGCGAGCAACAAGTGGAAAGTGGAGCAGTACTTCAACAAGTGGGTCCGACCCTGGGATTCAAGGTGGGAGATATGGTCCTAAAGCAGACAGGTGTCACCACCCAGGAAGAAGGAAAGCTCGGGCCCCGATGGGAAAGGCCCTCTGTGGTAATAGCTAGTGGAAGGCCAAGCTCGTACAGACTGAAGGACCGCGAAGGACGCAAGCTATCTCATCCATGGAACGCCGACTTGAAGAAATACTTTGTTTGAAGAACCACGGGTCCGCCCGACTATGTAATCAGCAAGAACATAAATGAAAGTACGATTTTGCCTCTATTCGCCTTGTGCCTGAAAATACCGATTGCACAAGCCCAGTCCCTTGGCTGGCCGCGATGCATTGGCTAATGGACAGAGCTTCTAGAGCTCTCCCTTTTACAGCCAGTGGGGCACAAGTCACTTAACTCGCCGACCTTCGAGCTGTACATGGTCGCGATGTATTGGCTAAGGGTAGAAACCTCCCGATCTTTCCTCTTCACAGCCAGTCGGAAGCAAGCCCATGGACTTGCAGAACTTCGTGCACAAAAAACCCAATCCCTTTAGCTAAGGGCCAAAGCCTCCCGAGCTCTCCCCTTTACAACCAGTTGAGCACCAGTCACTTAACTCATCGACTTTCGCAAGGTACATAGTCGCGATGCATTGGCTAAGGGTAAAAGCCTCCCGAGTTTTCCCCTTCACAGCCAGTCAGAAGCAAGTCCCTGGACTTGCCGACCTTCAAGCACCACAAGTCTAGTCCCTTGGCTAGCCACAATGCATTGGCTAAGGGCCAGATTCTACCAAGCTCTCCCCTTCATAGCCAGTCATATACGAGTCAATTAACTCGCCGACCTTTGTGAACCATATGCAGGGTCAGGCTTGCCACGCGGAGACAAAAACTCCAAGTAAAGCAAAAAAGGGAGAGAAAAACCAAGAGGAGATGCAAATGCAAAAACACAAGTATAAGATAGGACCTAGCTTCATACATATAAAAGTTCAAATTACATCAAAAGCCCAATCGGGGTGTAGAAAGGTACAAAACAAAAGCAAAAAAGAAACCAACAAAATCATGCTAGAGGAGGAGCGCCCCAGAAGGCCAGCGGCATTTGTTCTCTCCCTAGAGTCTGGACAGACTAGAACGCCACAAGGTCGAGATGGAGAGATGTAAGCGGGAGAGTAAAGAGGTTGGCCGACGGATTCTCCAATAGATGATCCCTAAGGCGCGCTCAAGGCCTTCCTTGTAACCATGATCCCAGGCCTCGTCTCGTAGCACCTGTGCATATCGAATCTAGGATTCCAGAGCAGCCTCAGTATCTTACTGGTTCGTGATAGTGGTGTCCCAAGTGGAGACCGCGTCCAACGCCGGAGCTAGGTCGTCTTCTAAGGAGTCAATCTGACCTTGACACCGCAGCGCGGCCACCCTCAAGTCACAGAAGGATCGCGACAACGAGAAGCAATAACAAAGTAGCTTAGAATGTTGTGCAGCACACGAAGTCCTCTCCCTCTAGACCACCGAAGCCTTCTCCGAATGGACCCCAGCTCCTCCTCCAACTGGTGGAATTCCTCTTTGAACCATCACTTCTCCGTTCCCAGGTGTTTGAACTCTCCCTTGAGCTGTTAGGTCTGTTGGTCCTTCACATAGGTCTTTTGCCATAGAATTTGACAAAAGCAAAAGTCATGTGCTCATTCACATCTCTGAGGATACCTCCACCTCCACTTCTTCCAAGATTCCCGAGACTACTTCCATCAACATTAAGTTTGGCATAACCCTGAGTTGGTCGCATCCATTTCAAAATCTGAATAGTCTTCTGCTTGACAGGCATTTTCATTAAGCCAAGTTGTTTCAAAATTGCATATTCTAAGCACTTGATAAAAAGGTTTATTTGTTCTATTTTGAAGGATTTGAGATAAGAGATTCTTGATTTTAAAGCATACATGCTCCCTAGGTTCAAAAACCCTCTCCATGCGAGCTTTACATTTGGCAAGCCACAAGAACCAGCTGATCAAAGAAGGAAGAAGACCAATCACCACACTGAGTTGAGATACTGCTTGAATTCGAACTTTGACTCTACACTCTACCTATTTGATTAAATATTTCACGTACTTGGTCCATTCATTAACAGAAAGACTCTGGGCCCACTCATGAGGAAGAGTATTACAAAGAAGAAAATAGAAAAAATTGTTGGGTGAGTCCTTTCAATTGAGGGAAATCCCTTTCAGCCACTTAAAAGAGGTTTGTTTGGAAATATATTTTATCCCAAAATTCTCATCTCATTTCATTTTATCTCCTTCCTAAAGATAATTCAAATACGAAATTTTAAAACTAATAATTACAACTTTTTCAAACTAATTATTAAAAATTTTCCAAACTTTCAAACAAAAAATAAAAAATAATTCAACTTTTTCAAATCCTCAAATAAAAATAATATTATAAAACTATATTCTAACAATAGTTTTTATTCAATTTTCTCTCTTTCTTTTCTCAAAATCTAAAAAAATACTCAACTCAAACTATCTCACTACTAATCACAAACTATCTTACTACAATTCACAAAATTTTCATGATCTCATCTCAGTCCCCAAACGAGCCCTAATGTACCATGTCGTTTTGGTAATTAAAAGGTTGTACTTGTGTGTGCTGTGGGTGAAGAGAGAGAAAAGAAAAGGGAGTGTACGTCTTACCTACGGAAGGTTTAGTGCTTGTTTGGATTTAGAAATGAGATGAGATAGTTTCAGATGAAAGTTGAATAAAATATTATTATAATATTATTTTTGTTTTGGGATTTGAAAAAATTGAATTGAGATTTGATAAAGTTGAATTGTTTTTGTATTTTGTGTGAAAATTTGATAAAGTTGTAATGATGAGATGAGATTAGATAATTTCTCAATTCAAACGGGTCTAGGAGTTTTTCTCACACTTCTGCCAAAGTTTTGAGGTATCATTTTTGGTACAATTTTGACAAAATTTGATTATGTTGTTCCTAATTATGAGAGCTCTATTTTGACTAGCGTTAATTGTTAAGATTCCTCTCCGATTATTTATTGCATATACTCACACGATGAGATCTTTATTGTCATCCTGTTTGTAGTTATCTATTTTTACGGCGATGATTATGTGTTAAACTAAAAATATATACATTCTTGATGTACTGGTGGTCCGTTTCGCCAATGTCAACGTTGATGAAGAAAACAAAGAAGGACGATTTTGGGTCGACGTTTTGAATCAAACCCAATTCACAGCTCGGGTTCAAGAAAGCTCAAGAACAAGAAAAAATAAAAACTTTCTTAAATTTTATCATAAAATATAATAAATAATTTAATTTTTTAAAATTTTATAATAATAATAATATTAAAAAATAATATTTTATTTAATTTTTAATTTTTATATCAATTCAATTCATCTCAATTCAATGACTAAACGATACATAAACTAAACGCCCCCCACAACTTTACACAGAGAGTCAGAGACAGAGAGAGTTTGATTAATTGGATGAATTTGGATTTTCGGAGGAATCTTGGCCGTTTGATTAACTCATTAAATGTTTTGGACCGGGGCCCACATATTACTGCATACATGTTTTCGGAGCCATCACAGACGAACGAGGTGACGGCACGTAAGATAAAGTGGATACCACGTGTTGGACATGGAGTTGTCAATTAAGAAGTTATTCCCAACAAAAATAAAAATAAAAAAATAATTTAATCTAAAATAAATTCTTAAAAAATAATTTAAAAAACTAATATAATTTGATATGATATATTAAATTATAAAATCTATATGTAAATGTATCATTTTTTAGATTAATATTAAAAGAAATAATAATGTATTTTAAATCTAGTCAATGTTTTAATTTAATCAAAATTGTCAATTGTAATATAGTCCTTACTTGAATGGTGGATGTTAATTTATAAATCTAATTCACTTTGTGGCAAAAACTTTGACCCTAAAATTGGAACAAACACTTTTAAGTTTTAAGCGATATGCTGCGCGCACTTTATTGCTTTTTTCCACTTATCACCTCATACATAATTCCATTGGACCTTTAATTAATAAAAAATATACTTCCAGTTATGATTGTATAAGTGTAATCACTTTTAACATAAATAAATAAATACGAGATTTATATAAAAAAAATTAATTTTTTAATAATAGAGTTCACTCATTTTCAAAGTAACTGCACAATACTTACACACTCATATAGCATTATCCTTAATTAATTCGGTCACGCTAGCAGCTAGCTTCACTTGCAATTCTTATATATGCTATTTTAATGGTGGAATAAATTAGATTACAGAGTACAGAACTTTGTGTTTTTTTTTTAATGGAAACTTTGTGTTTAAAGTAAGGTTCCTTAAGCATATAATAATATCTTTACTTTGGCTTAGTAGCTTTATATCTTCTTTACATGATAACATGCTACCTTTTTATAATATGCTTCAAGCGAATCAACATATGATCACAAACTTTGGTTAGACGACCACCCTTAATTTATTTGCACTAATTAATTAATGGTGCATGACTTGATCATCTAATTAATTAGAAGCTTATGCATTTAAACCCACCAAAAGTTAGCTTAGGTGAAAGGTTGTTTTGTCGAGATTGCAGTAGTACGTACTATCACATTGATGGATCGTAAAATAATATAAAAAAAAATGCAAAATGCATGCATGATGGCAACATAATTCCGACAATATTGGTAACTTAAATGTGTAATGATATACCTACAATATTTTGTATAATATATTATATAATAATGTGTTAAATGAAATGTATTTTTATAAAATATCTTATAAAAGAAACATAATTTTATAAAAATATCATTCATTTAACATATTGTTATATAATGTATTGTACAAAATGTTATGAATTAATTATTTTCCAACTTAAATATATAGACAGGCCGGTTAACGTGAGCTAGTCCGACATGACGTACGTGCCGTTTGGGCGAAGCCTCAAAGTAAAGTCCCTAAAATGGACATCTTTATTTTTTTAAAGCTTTCACCATCCAACTAGCTTTAGATGCCTCCAGATTTGGTATGTCTACAGTGTTAAACAAGTATATATGGAATATATTGCAATTTACAATATTGCCCAAATTATAAGACCAAATTAAAAGACAGAAGAAAACACGTTATTACTTTCAATATCGATATGAAAAGTATTATATGATCCATAACGAGATAAATTATATAAAAGTAATCATATAAATTGATATGGATTCATATGATATGTTAGATTTATTTTTTAATAAAAATAATTTTATAATCTGACGTATCATGATCAAATTACGTTAGTTTATAGATTTATTTTTATAAAATCTCTTTGTAGTTAAATCATTCCTTTATTAACATACTTACTGATCCAAAAAAGCCCGGTGGGTTGGGGTTATGCTCTCGAGTCTCAACGTTTTCAATTTGTTGCAGAATCCCACCTTGTAGCGAAATTCTCGTGCAAGGTTGAGAGTATCAAAAACCTGATCATTTCCTTGGAGTATGTACTACGTACACGCAGTCTCTGAAGCTAGCTCATTAATTAATTTCTAACTGCAAAGGTTAGCAGTTTTGATTGTCCTGCAAATTATATTGGCTCAAAAATCATGATCATAAGTAATATTGATAAAGTGATAAAAATTACATGATAAAGCTGCTTAAGTGAATGAATTATTTAACAAAAAATGAATTAAGTACTTAATTATGTATTGATTTTTAATACTTGACTCAATGTTAAATTCTGATTAATATCCTAAATTTTATTCTGATAATTTACTTATGGTGCAGGGCTGGAGAGAATTTGGTGCTGAGCAAAACGCACAGCTGCAGAAAGACATGCGCAGCAGAGGTGAAACGCGGGTTGAAACTATTGGTTGGAGAGAATTTGGTGCTGAGCAAAACTCACGCTGGGCTGCACTGGACCAAAACGCAGGAGAGGGAGGCACGAAACGCAGGAGCTGGAAGGCAGACTCACGCGGGCTGGAAGGCAGACTCACTCGGGCTGGACGCGAAACGTGGAAGCACGCACGCAGGGGCACGTCAAGGCGCACGAAGATGGATGCGAAACGGCACTGCAGGGAGATGAAACGCGTGCTGAGGCGTGCGCAAGGAGAGAGTATAAAACGAAAAATTTATTTCGTGCGCCGGCAGTTTTCATTTTTATAGTTTTTAACTGTGTTTTTCTTCCGCACATTTTTCTTCCTTCAGAATTATATACGTTCGACAGTGTCGTCTTCCTCTTCAATTTATTTTTCCAGTTCATTTTAATTTCCGCAAGTTTGTATGTTTTTGAGTTTCAGATTTCAGCACATTTGTGGGATACAGTATATTTTTATTCAGTAACTTTCATTTGAAACAGTATATGATGATGTTAGATTTTAATTTTCTTGAGCATTTTGTTAATCTAGAGATGATAGGCTAGATTTTAGCTTGGGATTCAATGAGTAACCCGTGACTATTTGTGATTGGATTTACTTCAATATTTAGTGCTTTTGATGATTAACTTGATGGATTATATCTCAATGTGCATCTAGAAAATATTAGAGTTCTTTGTTCTTGGTTTAGATCAATTGTAGACGTAAAGGCACAATTGATACTTGAATAAGTAACATGACTTTAATGTTTTTCTTTCACTTTCTATGATTGTTATATAATTTGTCAAGTAGTTTTATTAAAATAAAATTGTGGTTCATTGCTATATTATCCGACTATGATTTCTAGGAATGAGAGAATGGTTAAGAGAAAATGAAAAGAGAAGTAAATCCATCACCAAATTAGTGGGTGAAAATTGCATCCCAAGTGTTTGTTTAATTGTTTCTTTCAAGTTTAAGTCAACTTCCATGCGATTTCTTTAATTCCCTTTAATCTTAGCAATTTTAGAAAAATAGATTCCCTTTTATTTTCAGCTTTACTTATGGTTGAACGTCCCGACAATTTCACTCATAATTCATTCTAGACTCCCTTAGTAAATATCCACATTTAGGTGTAAATATTGTTAGTGGTTAAGTTTAGGAATTTATTTCTCTTTGCTTATTATTTTAAATTTTCGTGTCACTCCAAACGGTAATATGTGGTCTTGCGAAAATGAAATGTTTGCTAAATTCTCATTGTCCCTGTGAATTCGATCTTGGGATTTGCCCTTGTATTACTTTGACAGCTTCTACGCTTGGAAGTCGAAATTAAAAGCTGATCAAGTTTTTGGCGCCGTTGCCGGGGACAACTGGTGTTTAGCAAAGCATTCTCATATTGTTGAGAAGACGTTTGTAGCGTTGTGAACCTCTTCACAACTTGGGTGATATTTTTCTTAACTTTATTTTTTTTTCTTTGTTTTGTTTTGTTTTTTTTTTCTTTGTTTTGTTGTTGTTTGTCTTGCATATTTTTTTATTTTCTGTTCTTGTTTGTATGACTGGTTGGACTAGGGACCAAACTTCTCGGTTGGTTAGGACAGAATCACAAGCATATTTTACCTCAGCATCACTTTCTCTTGAGTCATCTTCTGACACTAATAGTACCATGGCTGAAAATGAGAATCATGATCGGGAAGTAGTGAATCAGAATAGGACACTTAGAGACTATTCACAACCTGTCAGAACTAGTACCCCCTCATGCATAATCCTACCTTTGAATGCAAATGTCTTTAATTTCAAGCCTGGAATGATTCCATTAATTCCACATTTTCATGGCATGGATTCCGAGAATCCGTACCTTCATATCAAAGAATTTGAAGAGGTTTGTTCTACATTCATGGACCCAACATGCACTGAGGAGGTTATTAGACTAAAGTTGTTTCCATTTCCTTGAAAGATAAGGCTAAAACATGGTTAAATGCATTAAGACCTAGATCTATAGGCACATGGCAGGAAATGCAAACTGAATTTTTGAAGAAATTTTTTCCAATACATAGGACAAATGCACTTAAAAGACAAATCATGAACTTTGCCCAAAAAGATTCTGAAACTTTTTATCAAAGTTGAGAAAGGTTCAAGGATCTTTTAAATGCTTGTCCTCATCATGGTTATGAAAATTGGCGTTTGATAAGTTTTTTTTATGAAAGTTTGACACCTAAAATGCGCCAATTTGTACAAACCATGTGTAATGGAGAATTTTTTGACAAAGAGCCTGAGGAAGCATTTGAATATTTTGATTACCTTGCTGAAAATGCTCAATCTTGGGACACAACTGATGTGCATGATAGGTCTAGGCAAATTGAGTCTGGTCATGGAAAATACACTTTAAAAGAAGATGATGATTTGTGTGCTAAGTTAACCTTGTTGTCTAGAAAAATGGAAGCTATGGAATTGAAAAAGGTAAATGAAGTGCATGCTGTCCATAAAAATTTAGAGAAGTGTGGCATATGTGAGGATCATGGGCATGCAACTAATGAGTGTCCCACGATCCCCGCATTCAAAGAGGTATTGTTGGACCAATCTAATGCTGTAAATATGATACAAAAACCATATTCTGGTCCTTATTCTAATTCTTATAATCCAGGATGGAGAAACCACCCAAATTTTGGGTGGAGGAATGACCAGCAATTAGCTCCAGCAGCCTTGGCTCCAGGACCCTCTCAACTCGCAATTCAAGCACCTCCAATGCAAAAGAAGGGTCTTGAGGAGACGATGCATCAATTGTCAAACACCTTGCAACAGTTTATGCAAGGTCAAGCAACAATCAACAATCAAAACTCTCAAGCGATAAATGACATTCAGAGCACACTTACAAAGATGACTACGGCTTGGAGCTCTCAAGAGAAAGGAAAACTTCCTGCACAACCTCAACCCAATCCACAAAGTCAACCACCACAAGGAGCGGTTGAGAGCTCAAATGTGAGGCAAGTGAAGGCGGTCACTACTTTGATAAATGGTAAGGTGGTGAACATTACAGCTCAAGGTTCAGACAAGACTGGTAAGGTCTCTAAACTTGTACTAAATGAGGCTGAAAATGGTGAGTTTGAACAAAATGAAACTGAAACTGAAAAGATTTCATGTCCTGTACCTGCTCCTTTTCCTCAAAGATTGGTTCCTCTGCACAAAGACAGACACCAATCTGAAATTTTAGAAATATTCAAAAATGTTAGGATTAATATCCCTTTGTTGGATGCTATTCAACAAATTCCTGCATATACTAAGTTTCTAAAAGATTTGTGTACAGTTAAAAGAAAATTAAATGTGCAAAAGAAAGCTTTTCTTACTGAGCAGGTCAGTGCCATAATTCAGAGTAATACCCCACCAAAATATAAAGACCCCGGTTCACCAACAATTGCTTGTATTATAGGAAATTCAAAAATTGGTCAAGCATTGTTAGATCTAGGTTCAAGTGTGAATTTGCTGCCTTATAATGTTTATGAGCAACTTGGTTTGGGTGAATTAAAACCAACTCCTATAATTTTACAACTAGCGGATAGGTCTATTAAAATGCCAAGAGGAGTGGTTGAGGATGTCTTGGTTCAAGTGGATAAATTCTTTTATCCCGTTGATTTTGTTGTGTTGGATGTTCACTTGACACCAAAATCTTCTTTTCAAGCACCTGTGATTCTTGGGAGACATTTTCTTGCTACTTCAAATGCATTAATAAATTGTAGGAGTGGTGTTTTAAAGCTGAGTTTTGGGAACATGACTCTTGAACTAAATATTTTCAATATTTGTAGGCAACCTCAAGATTTGGAAGATGTACAAGAAGTGAATCTGTTGGAAATCATCCTTGAGGAGGAGACTTATTTGGCATACCAACCCACTAACCTGCTGTTTGAGTTAGAAAATTTTTGTGAACTTCTCAATGATGACACACCCATTGATGTTTCTCATGTTTTTAATGCAGAAAATAAATTGGAGACTAAATGGAGGCCAAAGATTGAGCAACTCCCACCGTTGACAGCAAGTTTGAAGCCTTCAGCAAATGAAATCCCCACACTAGAGCTGAAACCATTGCCAAGTGACTTGAAATATGCATTTCTGGGACCGGACAGCACATTTCCAGTGGTGATTTCAGCCCAACTCTCTCATGATCAAGAAGGCAAATTGATGAAAGTCTTAAAGCAACACAAAGGTGTCATTGGGTGGACAATAGTAGATATAAAAGGTATAAATCCTCTTGTGTGTACTCATAGGATTTACTTAGAGGAAAATGCTAAAGTTTCTAGGGAGATGCAAAGGAGATTAAATCCTACCATGAAAGAGGTGGTAAAAACAGAGATTTTAAAATTACTTGACGTGGGAATCATCTACCCTATTGCGGACAGCAAGTGGGTAAGTCCCATTCATGTAATTCTAAAAAAATCTGGGCTTACCATTGTGAAAAATGAGAAAGATGAACTGATTCCTACTAGGATTTCTACTGGTTGGCGAATGTGTATAGATTATAGGAAGTTGAATGCCGCCACTAGGAAAGATCATTTCCCTTTGCCATTTCTTGATCAAGTGCTAGAAAAAGTTGCGGGTCATGATTTCTATTGCTTTCTTGATGGATATTCTGGTTTTTACCAAATAGAAATAGCACCCGAAGATCAAGAGAAAACAACTTTTACTTGCCCGTTTGGCACTTTTGCATTTAGAAGAATGCCTTTTGGACTATGTAATGCACCGGCTACTTTTCAAAGATGTATGCTTAGTATTTTCAGTGACATGATTGAAAACTGTTTGGAAATATTCATGGATGATTTTTCAGTGTTTGGCAGTTCTTTTGATGCATGTTTGACTAACTTACAAGCTGTTTTAGCCAGGTGTGAAGAGAAGCATTTGCTTCTCAATTGGGAAAAGTGTCATTTCATGGTTCAACAAGGTATAGTTCTGGGTCACATAGTCTCATCATGTGGTATTGAAGTTGATAAAGCTAAAATTGAACTTATTTCCAAGCTTCCTATACCCAAAACAGTAAAAGAAATCAGATCATTTCTTGGGCATGCTGGGTTTTATAGGAGATTCATTCAAAATTTTAGTTCTATCTCTAAGCCTTTGTGTGAGTTACTTATGCATGATGTTGCTTTTGAATGGACCTCTTCTTGTCAAGATGCTTTTGATAAGCTGAAAATTTTGCTCACCACAGCTCCTATCATGCAGCCCCCTGTTTGGTCTATTCCTTTTGAGATAATGTGTGATACTAGTGATGTAGCCATAGGAGCTGTTCTTGGACAGCGTATAAATAAGTTCCCACATGTCATTTCTTATGCAAGTAGAACTTTAAATGGAGCCCAAAGAAATTATTCTACCATAGAAAATGAATTGCTTGCTGTAGTTTTTGCATTAGACAAGTTTCGAACTTATATTCTTGGTTCTCCTGTGGTTGTTTTCACTGACCATGCAGCGTTAAAGTACTTATTATCAAAGAAAGATGTTAAACCACGTATAATCCGATGGATTCTTCTTCTCCAAGAATTCGTTCTTATCATCAAAGACAAGAAGGGTGCTGAAAACGTAGTTGCCGACCACTTGTCTCGGCTTACATTTGCTGAAAAGGATCACACTATCCCTATCCTTGACTCTTTTCCTGATGAACAATTAATGTCAGTTGAAAATTTGCCTTGGTTTGCTGACATAGTTAATTTTTTGGTGACAGGACAAACTCCACCCCATTGGAGTGCTCAAGACATACGGAAATTCAAGCATGAGGTAAAGTCATTTTTTATGACGATCCTTACTTGTTTAAATATTGTTCTGACCAAATCATAAGGAAATGTGTGCCTGATCATGAGATACAAGCTGTTCTTTCTTTTTGTCATAATGAGGCTTGTGGGGGGCATTTTTCTGCAAATAAAACTGTTGCAAAAATTTTACAAAGTGAGTTTTATTGGCCACATATGTTTAAGGATGCGTATAATTTTTGCAAAACTTGTGAGCCATGTCAAAAACTAGGCACAGTCACTAAGAGAAATATGATGCCTTTACAACCCATTTTGGTCATTGAGATTTTTGATTGTTGGGGGATTGATTTTATGGGACCATTTCCATCTTCTTTTGGTTATTTGTATATCCTCGTGGCTGTTGATTATGTTTCTAAATGGGTTGAAGCCATTTCATGTAAAACAAATGACCATAAGATCGTGCTTAAGTTTTTGAAAGAAAACATTTTTGCTAGATTTGGCATGCCTAAAGCTATCATTAGTGATAATGGAACGCATTTTTGCAACAAACCATTTGCTGCCCTCATGAAAAAATATGGTATACACTATAAAGTTTCCACTCCATATCACCCGCAAACGAATGGGCAAGCTGAATTAGCTAATAGGGAACTTAAGCACATCTTAGAAAAAACAGTCAACCCCAACAGAAAAGATTGGTCTTTAAGGCTTACTGATGCGCTTTGGGCTTATAGGACAGCCTTTAAAACCTCTCTTAACATGTCTCCTTATCGCTTGGTCTATAGAAAGGCATGTCACCTTCCAGTTGAGCTTGAACATAAGGCATATTGGGCTGTTAAACAATTTAATTTTTCTATTGACCATGCTGGTTCTGTGAGAAAATTTCAGATTTCAGAATTAGATGAGCTTTGGCAAGATGCATATGACAATTCTAAATTGTCAAAGGAACGCATGAAGGTATTACATGACAAGCACATCCAAAGAAAGAGTTTTGAGCCCAATGAGCAAGTCTTACTTTACAATTCCCGCCTCCATCTATTTCAAGGCAAATTAAGATCGAGGTGGAGTGGGCCTTATATAGTTAAGACTGTGTTTCCATATGGAGCTGTTGAGATTACTAATCCTCAAAATGGAAACACTTTCAAAGTTAATGGCCAACGACTTAAACATTTTTTGCCAAAACTTTCACATGAGGATGCTTCTATTCCTTTGGAAGATCCCATTTATTCTCATGGTTCTTAACTCATTGTTGTTTTGTTTTAATTTTTTTTTCTTTTTCTCTTTCTTTTCCTTTTATTTTTCTGCTTTTATTTGTTTCAGTTCTATGTTTTGTTCTTTCTTTCTTTTTCTTTTTCTTTAGTATATCTTTTCAGGTTCAGCACTGTTTATTCCTTTATGGTTTCATTTTTACATTCACAATCCTTTCAGCCATCTCAGGTATTTCCCTTTGGCCCTATTTTCTTTCATGCTTTATTGCATTCATGATTTGCATTGAGGACACTGCTCATTTTTAGTTGGGGGGTAAGGAGAGCCTTCTACCATTAGTCTCTCAGGATTAATTATTGTGGGGTCTGATTTTTTTGTTGCCACCAAGCTACTATTTTCACACTTCTCTACTTAAGATCAGATAGTTGCAGTTTTGGGCTACACTAATTCTCATTGGTTAGTTTTAAGTTTGACACTTGACCTTATGATATGTCTTAGCAACTCAAACTTGGGAAAGTTACTTCAAAGCTATTGATTGATGACCTTAATTGACACAAACAGATACCTTTTGTGGTTTGTTTGACGACAATCAGTGCTTTCTTCTAAGCAACTAGCAAGAACTACAATGAACCATATCTAATGGCTTAGAAAGGTTGCAAAAGTACATGAGAAAAGGGACAAGCTAGAGATCATGCAAAAACAAAAAAAAAATGGTGCATGTACATTGGAAAAGGCTGCCTATCACCGGAATCTGTTAAAAAAAAAAAAAAAAAGGGTCTTTCAAAGTGTGATAGCGTGAAAGCCGCCAACGTAATGGTTTTGAATTGGAGTGAAGACCTTTTGGTCTTTCTTGAAAAAATGTTGCTAGGTTGAAACTATTGTGAGAGATCTTGAAACCAACAAATGGAAATCTGTTCACACACTTGGTGCACTCAAAGATCTCCAGCTTAAGTACATTTCCCTTGTTTGAGCTCTTGAGAATTTTATAAGCTTTTGTGTTGAGCTAAAATTTGACTTGTCTATATTCTAATGCCCATGATTTCAATATGATTAATCTTTTGTAGAGATTTTTGAGTTTAGTAGCTCACTCTTGAATTCCGCAATATTTTTATCGCATTATTTGCTAAGAGACTAGCAAACAGCTAGTTGGGGGGTGTGATAAAGTGATAAAAATTACATGATAAAGCTGCTTAAGTGAATGAATTATTTAACAAAAAATGAATTAAGCACTTAATTATGTATTGATTTTTATTACTTGACTCTATGTAAAGTTA